>NC_057798.1:189979475-189987948 GCF_018294505.1 Triticum aestivum | reverse complement strand
TACGTAATCCCAGTTACGTAATTAACATAATGTGAAACGTGTGAGCTGTTGATTGTAGATTGGGGGGGGGGGGAGGGGCCCACCACCATGAAAATCAGGGGAGGAGAGAGAGAGGCAATTTACGTTAACCCTTTCGTAGCTTCCCATAGATGTAGAGAGATGTGAAATGCATGAATGTGTAGTGGACGTACTATTCCAGTGCCTAAGATAAATTGTGTATGTATAGACCCTATGTGTTTATTTTACTTCGCATGTTAGATTTGTCTTGGTTCAATAAAAAGAAGAGTTGGTGATGATGGTGTGCCTGTCATCCTGCAATATAGGCCATCCGATCTATATCTAACGGATAGGAAGGAAACTATGACAATTTACCCGCACTCTTCTCCACATTTGCAGATAAGGTTTCCCTCGTTCATCCTTTTCTCCCACAAGATCTTGATCTTCCGTGCAACGCACATGCATCTTGATAGTACTCCTACAATATGTATATTATTGTGAAAGTTCATATACACCGGCTGAGATTAATGCAAACATGGCAGAATTTCATTACATTTCGAACTTTTATAGGACAGAAAAATAAAAGAAACCCGACCATAAACCTATTCTACGGCGGCGACCAACGTCCTCCATCTGCAATCTCTATGTACGGGAGCGGGGTTCAAGACCCGTGAAGTGAAGGTGCGGTCTCCGGTGAGGAAGAGTAGAACACGGGATACAGACCGGCCAGTTGGCACACCATGCCCTGCCGCCTCCCATGCCCTACTCATCCTCGGAGGAGTCCCCGACCTCGGCGGTGCCGGACGTTGGACGGCAGCAAGTAGGACGCGTGGATGACGGTGCTCCCGTCGTCGGCCCCCAGCGTGGCCACCGCTTGTGCGGTCGCGTCCGTGTCCGGCTACGCCGCTATTGCGTCACGAGAGGCGACTTAAGTGAGGGTGGCGACCTCGAGCTTCATCCCCGAAGACAAGCTCTCCCGCAGAGCGTTCGCACTTGCGGTCATGGCGGATGTGGTGCCAGGTAGGAGGACGATGCACTATGGTGTGGAGGTTAGCTGGGTGTTGCTGCTTTAAGTAGCGCATTCCGGTGAGGCCAAGCATCCGGGTGCGTCATTAAGTCACCGGAGTTGGTTCCTTAGGCACCGAGCCTCTTAACGACGACATACGAACGGACGTCATGAATGCGGGCAGCTGGCACTGGCTGGGAACGCACCGCGCGACGACGCGAGGGACGAGGGTTTTGGTGTGCCAGGGTAGTCAGCTGCGGTCATGGCAACATCGGAGATGCCCTTTGCTCACATGCGATCCCCGCATGTCATTGAAAAAGCAAGATGGCCTGGCATGGTCTCAGGTCCAGAGGATGCTGTTGGTCGCGCTACACCACTTCGCGAACGCGTCGCGGCGCCCCGTGCATCCTCGATGAGCCAGGTGTTGGGGTGTGTTTGGATTGTGGCCAAAGTGCACCTTACCAAAATTTTGGTCATAGCCCAAAGATTGGTCTTTGTTTGGATGGTTTCCATTTTTTGGCATGCCAATGAACTCTAGCCAACTCTAGTTCATTTTTCTTGCCAATGTCGGCCAAATCATGGGCAACCAATACCTCAACCAAAATTTTGGTCATGACCCAAAGATTGGTCTTTGTTCGGCTGAAAAAAATATTGGTCTTTGTTTGGATGGTTGCCATTCTTTTGGCATGCCAATGAACTCTAGCCAACTCTAGTTCATTTTTCTTGCCAATGTCGGCCAAAATCATGGGCAACCAATACGTCAACCAAAATTTTGGCTACCTAATGCTTTGATGGGGCAACCTTGGGCACAAACCAAACATACTGTTGGTCGTGCCACAGCACTAACGCCACCCTCGACACACTGAAACCGACCGTGTCTAGCGATGATATCAGCGTGTCGCTCAACGCAGTCACCGTGTCCAGAGGCGGCGCTGGAGCTGCGCCCCGTTGTTGGCCCCAACGACCCACATGAACATTTGTCGGTGGCAAGGAGGTCTTGGGCCAGCTCCTCCATTGGACTAGTCTGCGCTACGTCGTCCCGACGGGTGTGCCCCACATGTCGGTTTCCTTGTTTTCCCGTCCATATTCGAGCGTCAGTGCTCCGCATTGCGCATTAGGCCTTTCACTATGTAGGCCAAGCGAGACAACTTATTGTTTATTTGAGCCGTTCAAGTATAATCATGTGGCGTTTGCTTATTTCTCATTCCTCTCCAACCCTCTTCCCCATCGATCATGTCGCCCTCCAGTCGAGTCCATCCTCCCGCATGCCTCATTTGAACAATCCGCCGAGTATCATTCGCATGTACCCACCCTAGTCCTCTTTCAATAGATCTCCGGACCTCGAGATGAAATCGAGAGGGAATGAGTGGGGGCACGTGGTACCTAAGACGGATTCAAAATTTTGAACCGCTGATCGTAGCATCCGCAAATCATATATAAAGGGTATTCAACGTTCATTTCGTTTTTGAACGTACAATATACTCCCTCCTGTCCTTTCTAGTTTACATATAAGTTTTATGTGTAGTCAAAGTATCTCTACTTTGATCAAAAAGGTATCAACATTCAACAACGCCCAATCAATATTGTTAGATTCGTACGTACTCCTAGATTTGTACTTGAGATGGTTTCCAATTTGTTTTCAACCACGTGAATGTGCTTGTTCTCGCGCATGCTCTTCCTACTAGGATTTTGCCACGTATAGCCAGTCCAATAGTAACTTTTTTAAGCTCCCTGTCCAATAGTACACGTGGAGTACTGACAACATCTGTACTCCCTCCTTCCATTTATATAGGGCCTATGTGGAGGAAAGAGATGTGAAAAAGTAAGGGGAGTGAGCTCTCATGCAAGAGCCTTAGATATATACGCATTCCTAGTTAAATACTAGTACAATAAATATGAAGAAAGAGATAGAGAGGAGATGGAAAAAAGTACTAATACAATAGCCAACCTTATATATTTTTTTTGCGGGAAATAGCCAACCTTATAGTCCACACTACCGTATGAGTGCATATAATAGATGATGGCTATAGATGACATGAGATGTATAATGTGAAAATTATATCATTGGAAACTCCTTTCACATACGAATTTGACCGTATGCTTTGTGTAAGTTGCATGTCATATATTATTACTCTAACATTTGGTCAAAGTTCGCCTCGAAAAAGGCATTAGGCCCTGTATAGTAAATGGAAGGAGGGAGTAGTAGTGGAAGTGGATCCTCTGACGTAGGTATCCCTGCCTTACCCTCCCTTTTGGTCACTTACTGGAGGACCCCATGCTTGCTAGGCCCCGCATGTTAGTTACTCAATGGGTTCGGCCACGTCAGGGGATACTCATTCGTAGTATACTCCCTCTGTTTTTATTTACTCCACATAAAACGGAGGGAGTTGTAGTATAATAAATGACGCAGGCGGGGGAGGGGGAGGGACATCGGTTTGCTCTCAACTGCGGTCCCACAAGCGAGCGAAAGCGCAAGACGAAGCGTGTTCCATTCGGTGAGCGACGTGGAGGGTCCAACGTGCCGGGCTGCAACACGAACGTGACAAGAGCGATGTACAGTCAAAACCGATTGACCGGTCGTCACCGGAACCACTATTCACAGCAGAACCTTCGCTGCTCGGCCTACGCTAGCCACTGCCCTAAAACCACACCTAATCTCCGGCCCATTCCCCCACCTTTCGATCCCCTAGCCCGCATCGATCATCCCCTAGTTCGCCGAAAAGCCATGGTGCGCTGCAAGATCACTTACTACAAGATGCTGACGCCGGAGCATCGCGCAGAAATTGCGACGGCGGTCGGCGCCACAGACCTCCGTTCCCAAGCTCGCTTTGTGGCGGGCCAATCCCCGAGTTCTTTGGAGCCAAGCTACGAGGAGGAGGAAGCCGATCCAATGTTCATGGCGGAGGTCACGTCGCAGAAGGCCCCCGATGGAGACGATGGACGTCGACTTCGTGCCAGCGTCCGAGTCCCCCATGGTGCAAGCGGACCAGCGGTTCAACATGGCGATACTAAAGGAGGACCGGGAGGCAGAGGCTCAACTCAGCACGGAGCGCGCACATGCCGTTGCCATCGAGCCTCTCCTGCAGGCGGAACCGGATGTCGTGGATGTGAACCGGGCGGCGGAGGCTCAACTTGAGGTGGAGCGCGCGGATGCCCCTGCCATCGAGGCCCTCCTGCAGGCGGAACCGGACGTCCTGGACTTGAACCGTGCGGCAGAGGCTCGACTCAACGCAGAGCGCACGGATGCCGCTCTCATCAACACCCTCCTGCAGGTGGAACCGGATGTCCTGCACTTGAACCGGGCAGCAGAGGCTCGACTCGACGCGGAGCGCGCGGATGCCACTGCCATCGAGGCTCCTGCAGGTGGAACCGGACGTCCTCGACTTGAACCGGGCTGTGCTCTCGTCCGTGCAGTGCACCCACACGCTCCGGTTGAACAAGTAGCTAGAGGTCGAGGACAACCATGGTGCGGAGACACACGTCGGCAGCTACGGCTGGTTCGTGCCGGCAGCCAAAGACGACGAGGCCGTCTCTTTCAGCGAGTAGTGATAATTTTTCTTTATGTTGTTGTTTTTATGGATCTTTTGCTGTGTAAAAACATATATTTGTTATGCAAGTTTCCTGACTTGGGTCAGTCTACCATTTCAGGCGGTTGGATGAATATCCTACGTCTCCTAACCCTTCTTTCCTTCTTCATCACCTCTTCTTCTTCCCCAATAGACCATCGCACGGGCCGTACGGATACTCCCCAACATGCGGTTGGATAAACATACTCTATGAACGAAAATTTTGTGTCAGCGATAGGATGGCTGAGTTTGGTTTGTTCACATGCGACAACACGTGTCAGTGAGGGTGCGTTCCCTTGGTTGGGTTTGCGGCGTGCAAGAGCGACTGTGTGAGGGTGCGGTGCGACCGCGGCGTGCAGGAGCGACCATGTGTGGGTGCGGTGCGACCGCGACAGCTGTCCGCAAGTGTACCTCCTTCTCATCTTGAGAACTTTAGGCAAGCTTGGCAAAAATGTGTGGTGAAGTTTGGCAATGCAAGGCCTAGACCCAAACAGGATAAGTACGTATGTACTAGGAGTACTAGTGTTAAAAAAGAAAGGCGGGGTTTTCCTTCGCAGGATTTAATCGATACAAATCCTTGTTTCACGTGTCAATTAATGCGTATTTTTTCTCCAAAGACCAAAGAGCTAACCATCTCACTCCTCATCACTTGATTAATGCAGCACCATGCAAACCAACCTTCTCACTTTGGCATGCATGCAGGGGATATTAATGTCCTTGGTTGCTAGTACGAGGCAAACCCCATCAATTTTGCCTCGATTAGTATTAGTGGCCTTTTGCAAATTGTAATTTTGATATACTGGCCTTGTGTACAAAAAAATGGAGGTAGTAACTATATTTGACTTCCTTCCCCATTGCGGTGACGTCGACGATATCTTTTTTTTGTGGTTTGGTGAAGTGCGTTCGACGGAGAACACCATTGAGGGAGACCACGGTAAGTAGTTCGCAAGTGCCGCCTGCAAGCTGAGACAACCGCCTTATTTGCATCCAGGAAGTCCGTTGAACCAAAGAACTAGTAGTACTAGGAGTACACAATAGCTTCGTCCGTCCAGCTTAGTGAAGTGAGATGGTTTCTCGAAGAAGACAATGGAGAAGTGGAGTCAGCGAAGAGTGAAATGATGGTTGCTTCGTCCGTGCTTTTGTGATTTGACGCTTCACTGCTTTGTGATTTGTGATAGAAGGGACAGGGGAGTAGACTCTGTGCTCTACACTGTACTACATGCGTCCAAGCATGGGAGAAAGAGGAGATACATTGCATTTTTCTATTCCTTCAATCAATCAATCAGGGAGCTTCGGTTCCATCTTTTTGGCTTTGGCAACACCGTCCACAATGGTTCCCACGATGCCAAAAGCTATTTTCATATTTGGCTACACACTGTGGATTCCCTTAACTGTACCACTTGGTTTTGCTCCTGTGTGCTATCTATACAAATCTCAATTATATTGATCTAAAAAATTATAGAATCAAGATTAGTAAAAAGGAGGTGATTTTGCCGCGCAGATGGCGGGGGAGGTTTCTTATTTTTAGAGGACGTTGTCCTGGCGGTTTGATAACATGCGGTCCCACGTGTAAGTGCTTTACCAAGCCGATCCGCGTCCCACATAGGGCAGAACAACGACAGAAGCAACACATGGTTAAGTTGAAGAAGATGAGGGAGAAGTGGATTCAGCAACGAGTGAAATGATGGTTGCTTCGTCCCTCCAACTTCTTTTTTTAGCATTATTACTTCGTCCCTCCAACTTAACTGCGGGAAAGGTACAACTTTGTGATTTGACGCCTCGTTGCTCATTACTATGCCGGCACCATGACTGGGGTGCTTCACCCCGGCTGCTCTGCACTGTATTTCGGTATGGCACGTGGACCCGGTAGCTTGATGTCCCACATGTCGGCGAAAGGGACTAGAATATTTATGAAAGAGAGAGCTCCACTCTTACGACGGAGGAGTACACGACATGACGGCCCAGTGAACTGTCACTTGTACTGTATAGTACTATAGTTTTGCTGTTTCGCACGATCCATCGATACAAACCCGATTAAACAAGAAAGGGCGGGATTTTTCCCGCACAGTAGATGATACTGGCCATACATTTCAAAGGCAATTTTAATGTATGCAAACTGAATAATTATAAGTAACAATATGATATCTAGTAAAACTAAAAACACATATGATTTATTCTGTTAGAGAGTAGTAGTAGTGCTTTATTGCATAGTTGTTAGATGTAACATGCGAGAACATGTAGAGATGTAGTTTTGGAGGGCCTACAGAGAGAAAAGCGTAATACGGTCACCGAACTTCAGAATAAGCTGATTACGGTCACTATATACGTTTTGCGGTGATTATACGGTCACTTGCTCACGGTTCAGCATCGGATTGCACTCTGTTGACCGGCCAAATAGTCTGCGTGGCGCCATGTTGACTAGTTAAATTGACCACGTTCCTTGTGGGTCCCACCTGTCAGTTCGCATAGGGAAAAGGTCAGATAAACACAAATTTACGCAGGCGCGACAAGACTCCAACCCGTGCGCGGGAATCACCTGGTTGTGTATGTGTATGCCAGGGCCTGATGTGTGTGCATGCACGTGTAGGTTGAGCACTTGAGCGTGAGAGTGTGTGTTGGTCGTGTGGTGTACTGGTGTGTGCATGCATGCGTGCGTGTGTGCGTGTGAGTGTTGCGTGCGTGCGTGGCTGTGTGTGTATGTGTGAGTGTTGCACTATTGCGTGTGTGCGTGGGTGCATGTGTTTGTGTGAGTCTTGCGTGGATGCAGTTCGTGTGCATGCGTGCGTGTGTGTATAATCACCACACCAGCTCCTGTGTGTTAAAACAGACGGCTCAACATACCAATACAAGGCCACCTTGTCCGCTGTGCCTGCGGTCATGACTTCAAACCACCGTCCAAATATATTTTTGTCGTTTGTTTTCATTCTTACTAGCAAGATGCTTGTGCGTTGCACGTAACATCAAGATGCATTTGTATGACTAGTTTATCTTGTGAGAGAAAAGGATGAAGGAGGGAAGGCCTTACTTGCAAATGTGGAGAGGTGTGTGGGTAACTTTTTGCAAAATTGCCATAGTTTCTTTCCTATCCGTCAGATATAAATCGGACGGCCTATATTGCAGGATGGCAGGCACACCATCATCACCAACTCTATTTTTTATAAGAGTGTATTTTATGTATTTTATAAGAGTGTAGATGTAGAGTAGATACAAGTCGACAGGTAGGCACGATGGTAGTGAGATAATATGATGCAACACTAGAGGTGCCACGTGGAGCGTTTAACTGGTCAACTAGTCATGTCATGAGCAAATACAGAGTTGTACGGTGAGCCCGTGACTGTATAATAACCACTAAATGTAAATGGTGACCGTAATGAGTGGATTCTGAAGTCCAATGTACGTATTGTGCTTTTGCTTCAAATACAATGATCATAATTGCATATATCGTGAGAGAAAGATGAAACATGCGTGAATTTTCTGGGGGCTTATTTTTAGAGGACATGGAGATAGTTTTGTGTGCATACGTGAAAGGGGCGTACAGGGGGGGGTATGTGATGGAGAGAGAGATGCTCTTTGTTTCTCTTTATTATGACTAACTATGTATATAGTATAAAAATATACAAATTCATGGTGCGGAATAAATATCATTGTGGGCACCATGCAATGCAAATTAGCGTTCGTACTCCTCCATATAACTTTGTAATGTTGTATATATGTAGAAACTCTAAAATAATTTTTTGGCCACACTTTAGTCAAAAGGAATGTTGTATACGAAATAAACATGAAGAGAGGGCTTTTTAGATCAATGGGGTACGTGATGTAACATGTGTGAATGTGTAGTTGATGCATTTGTTGGGCCTAGAGAGGTATGTGTGTGTATTACGTATTCGAGAGAGGCATGGATAGA
>NC_057798.1:189851118-189979227 GCF_018294505.1 Triticum aestivum | reverse complement strand
GGGGGGAGGCGTGGGAGAGATAGTGTTGGGGATCATAGCAGAAATTTTAAAATTTTCTACGCATCACCAAGATCAATCTATGGAGTCATCTAGCAATGAGAGAGAGAGGAGTGCATCTACATACCCTTGTAGATCGCGAGCGGAAGCGTTCAAGAGAACAGGGTTGATGGAGTTGTACTCGTCGTGATCCAAATCACCGATGATCCCAGCGCCGAACAGACGTCACCTCCATGTTCAACACACGTACGGAGCAGAGACGTCTCCCGTGCCTTGATCCAGCAAGGAGGAGGGAGAGGTTGAGGAAGAGAGCTCCAACAGCAGCACGACGGTGTGGAGGTGATGGAGTGGCAGTACTCCGGCAGGGCTTCGCCAAGCTCTTAACGGAGGAGGAGAGGTGTTGGGGAGGGGAGGGGCTGCGCCTTGGATGTGGTGCTGCATCCCTCCCCTCGCCCTTCTATTTATATGAGAAGGGGGAAGGGGGCCGGCCCCTCTAGATGGGATCTAGAGGGGGGCAGCGGCCAAGGGGGGATGGGGCTTGCCCCCCAAGCAAGGGAAGCGCCCCCCTTAGGGTTCCCCCCAACCCTAGGCGCATGGGCCCTAGGGGGGGTTGCGCCCAGCCCTCCAAGGGGCTGGTTCCCTTCCCGCTACAGCCCATAAGGCCCTTCGGGATAGGTGGCCCCTCTCGGTGGACCCCCAGAACCCCTCCGGTGGCCCCGGTACAATACAGTTATGCCCCCGAACTTTTCCGGTGACCGTATGACAACTTCCCATATATAAATCTTCACCTACGGACCATTCCGGAAATCCTCGTGACGTCCGGGATCTCATCCGGGACTACGAACAACATTCGGTAATCACATACAAGTCTTAATAATAACCCTAGCATCATCGAACCTTAAGTGTGTAGACCCTACGGGTTCGGGAATCACGCAGACATGACCGAGACCGGTCTCCGGCCAATAACCAACAGCGGGATCTGGATACCCATGTTGGCTACTACATGTTCCATGATGATCTCATCGGATGGACCACGATGTCGAGGATTCAAGTAATCCCGTATACAATTCCCTTTGTCAACCGGTACGTTACTTGCCCGAGATTCGATCGTCGGTATCCCAATACCTCGTTCAATCTCGTCACCGGCAAGTCACTTTACTCGTTTCATAATGCATGATCCCATGACCAACCACTTGGTCACATTGAGCTCATTATGATGATGCATTACCGAGTGGGCCCAGAGATACCTCTCCGTCATACGGAGTGACAAATCCCAGTCTCGATATGTGCCAACCCAATAGACACTTTCGGAGATACCTGTAGTGTACCTTTATAGCCACCCAGTTACGTTATGATGTTTGGTACACCCATAAAGCACTCCTACGGTATCCGGGAGTTGCACGATCTCATGGTCTGAGGAAATGATACTTGACATTAGAAAAGCTCTAGCAAACGAACTACACGATCTTGTGCTATGCTTTAGGATTAGGTCTTGTCCATCACATCATTCTTCCAATGATGTGATCCCGTTATCAATGACATCCAATGTCCATGGTCAGGAAACCGTAACCATCTATTGATCAACGAGCTAGTCAACTAGAGGCTCACTAGGGACATGTTGTGGTCTATGTATTCACACATGTATTACGATTTCCGGATAACACAATTATAGCATGAACAATAGACAATTATCATGAACAAGGAAATATAATAATAACCATTTTATTATTGCCTCTAGGGCATATTTCCAACAGTCTCCCACTTGCACTAGAGTCAATAATCTAGTTACATTGTGATGAATCGAACACCCATAGAGTTCTGGTGTTGATCATGTTTTGCTCGCGGAAGAGGTTTAGTCAACGGATCTGCGACATTCAGATCCGTATGCACTTTGCAAATATCTATGTCTCTATCTTGAACATTTTCACGAATGGAGTTGAAGCGACGTTTGATGTGCCTGGTCTTCTTGTGAAACCTGGGCTCCTTGGCAAGGGCAATGGCTCTAGTGTTGTCATAGAAGAGAGTCATCGGCCCCGACGCATTGGGAATAACACCTAGGTCGGTAATGAACTCCTTCATCCAGATTGCTTCATGTGCTGCCTCCGAGGCTGCCATGTATTCCGCTTCATATGTAGATCCCGCCACGACGCTTTACTTGCAACTGCACCAGCTTACTGCCCCACCATTCAAAATATACACGTCTCCGGTTTGTGACTTAGAGTCATCCAGGCCTGTGTCGAAGCTAGCATCGATGTAACCTTTTACGACAAGCTCTTTGTCACCACCATAAACGAGAAACATATCCTTAGTCCTTTTCAGGTACTTCAGGATATTCTTGACCGCTGTCTAGTGTTCCATGCCAGGATTACTTTGGTACCTTCCTACCAAACTTACTGTAAGTGCATCTAGTGCCACCCCTAGTTGGTTTTGGAGTATTGACGACAAAGTTGGTTGAGGGACTAATGCATTTGTGAGAATTGCAGGATAATGCAGGTTGTGTCCCTCATTGATTCGGTTTACCTACAGGAGATGACCCCTAAAAATGTATGAAGACATTGAAGACAATGGTGGTATGAGAAGATATTCATATTGAAGACTATGACATGAGAAGACATTACGTGAAGACTATGGAGAGCGAAGACTGTGTGGTTTCGTTGTTTCCTTTTCTTCTTTGTTGAGTCATAGGAACCACCGTACTGTTAAGTGAGGTCCAAGTGAACTAAGTCAGAGTGACTGAAGTGATGCTCAACCAAAATCCTATGTCTTTGAGCAAAGACAATGAGAGCAAATCTTATCCAGAGCTGGATGAGTCAGCTTTGCTTGTAGCCCAAGTAAAGTTGCCGCGTGTATTTGAAATCTGACCGTTGGAACACGTGTCAGTTCCTTAGTGACCCAGGGTCATTTTGGACAAATCAGGTCGGGTTGCCTTGTGGCTATAAATAGCCCACCCCCTACACCATAAATTGGTGGTTGCTTAGAGTTTGTGCACGGCTTTTGTCGTTTGAGAGCAACCCACCTCGAAGCATTTGAGAGAGAGAGAGAAATCCTTGCGAGGACAAAGCCCAAACACCCAGAGCCAAAGAGTGTTAGGCATCACTGAAGTCTTTCTGTCTGTGTGACCTGAAGACTTATTACACTTGAGGACTGTGAATCCTCCAGCCGGTTAGGCGTCGCGTTCTGAGCATCCAAGAGTGATTGTGGATTGCCGGTGAATGAAGTTTGTGAAGGTTTGGAAGTCTACCTTGAAGACTTACCGGAGTGATTGGGCGAGGACTGGGTGTCCTTAGCTCAAGGGGAATAAGGTGAAGACACGGTCTTCTGAGTTAAATCTCAGCCTCCCTAACCAGACGTACAGTTGTCACAGCAACTGGAACTGGTCCAACAAATCCTGTGTCTTCAACAAGCAACTGGTTCTATCCCTTTCCATCCTTTACTTAAGTTTGTCTTCGTGAAGCCATTGCCTATCTGTGTATCTGTTTGACTTCATTGCTTGACTACTACTGTTGATTGGCTTCATACTATCTTCCATCCCGATCCTTACTACTTAGCTGCTATTAGTCCTATACGTTCACATCATTGCATACTTGACTATGGCTTGCTTATGGTAGTTTATCTTCCGCTGCATATCAACTAGGTCATTTCTGTTGTTTGTTTTCGAAACTTCTAAGTTTTGAAGACTTTCATAAAAATCACCTATTCACCCCCCCTCTAGTCGATACTAGCACTTTCAATTGGTATTAGAACAAGGTACTCCCTTGTTCTGTGTGATTCGGTTTAACCACCTAGAGTTTCAGCTATGTCGACTGCAGGGATAATCAAAGTCTCCGCTGCTTGCCCCGTGTTCGATGGAACTAAATATCCCTACTGGAAGAATAAGATGCGTATGCATCTTGAAGCCATTGATGTCGACCTCTGGTATGTCGTCAAGAATGGCGTTCCCAAAACTGGTGAAGGTGTCACCCATGCTGATGTTAAGAAGTTCATTCAACTAGACTTTACTGCCAAGAACATTATCTGTGGTCATCTGACCAAAGGACAGTATGGTCGTGTGAGTGCTCTAGAAACATCAAAGCTAGTCTGGGACTGGCTATCCAAGGTCAACAAAGGCGTATCAACCCAGAGAGATCAAAGAATCAGTGTTCTTCGCAACCTCTTCAACCGCTTCAAGAGAAACGACAATGAAAATGTCCAGCTCACGTTCGATTGCCTCACTGATATCACAAATGAACTTCAAGCTCTTGGCGCGACTGAGATTACCAAGCATGAAATCGTCAAGACACTACTGAGATCACTCTACAGCTCCTTTGACACCCTTGCCCTCATGATACAAGAACGTCCTGACTTCAAGTCACTCGATCTGTCTGATATACTTGAGAGGCTCAACACACATGAGTTCCAGCTTCCTGAGAAAAGAGATATCTATGGCCCAAACTATGGCAGAACTCGTGCTTTGAAGGCAAAAGTTGTTTCCTCATCTGAAGAAGAATCTGACTGCAGTTCTGAAGATCCTGAAGACATTGGAAAAGAGCTTGCGATGCTAGTGAAGAAGTTTCAGAAATTCACCAAGAAGAAGGGCCTCAGAAAGTCTTCATGATCTAGCTCAAGGAATGATGAAGCTTCCACCCATGACCACAAGAAGAGAATCTTCCACAAGTGCAAGAAACCTGGTCATTACATATCCGAGTGTCCACAGTGGGATAATGAGAAGAAGAAGAAGAGCAAGGAATATGATTCTGATGACAAGAAGAAGAAGAAATCCTCTAAGTCTTCTTCTAAGTCTTCTTCCAAGTCTTCATCATACAAGAAGATCTCATCTGGCAAGGCTCGTGCTTTTGTTCGCAAGGAGATGGATTCAGAGGAGGAGTCTGCTTCTGAGGAGGCGGAGGTGGAGTCTGGAGAGGAATCTGACCCTGGCGTAGCAAGTCTGGCTCTAGCCACAGCCTATGTTGCCAAGTCCATCTTCAACACTGAAGATAATGATTTCCACACCAACACTGAAGTTGATGTCGAAGACGATCCTACTCCCACCTACTGCTTCATGGCACGTGGTGCCAAGGTAAAATCTCGCGATGCCTACTTTCAAACATCAAGTGAAGATGGCTCTGATTGTGAATCCAAACCAAGCTACAAAACGCTTGCTAAAATTGCAACTGAACAACAAAAGGCTATGGAACATACTCAAAAACTGTTAGACAAAAGCGATGACCTGTTGGACGCGGAAATGACACGTTCACAGTCCTTAGTTGAAGACATAAAAAATCTTCATGCTAAGTACCAAGAACTTGAAGGTCATCATGAATCGCTCTCAACTACTTATGAAAGGCTCTCCTATGATTATCTTCAAAGGAAACAAGAGCTTGAGAAATTGAGAGCGGCTCATGAAGATCTTCAAAAGGTGAATGAGTCACTTCGCACTCAACAGATCAGTCCCGCTCAGGATGGATTCGAACCACTATGTCTAAAATGCATTGAGCGTGATAACGCTACATCTGTTGCTGAATGTTCCATTGCTGCTACTATTTCATTGTCTTCACCTACTGATGTGGTTACTAACCCCTCTGCGGAGGATACCACTGCTATTGCTGATGAAAATGCTATTTTGAAGACATTGCTTGAAACAGGGATGTACAAAAGTTTGAAGGGACATCAGACACTCTGCGATGTCCTCAAAAAGCAGATTCTGAACCGAAACCCTAGGAAAGAGGGTGTTGGGTTCGAGAGAAAAATGTACGTTGATGGCTCGTACTGGAAGCCTGAGCAGTACCCCAAAACCACATGGGTTGCTGCAAAGGAGCCTTCAGTAGATCCATCCACTTTATCTGGCTTTACCTGTGATAATCCTATTATCATTGATGAATCCTTTGATGCAAACTATAAGCTGTTCAAAAATCAGAATGGTGAAGTGTTTGCGAGGTACATTGGTACTAACTACAGGAATGGACCACCCATGAAGAAGATCTGGGTACCTAAGCAGTACATTGAGAATCTTCCTGTGAATGTCGTCATGACACCACCAAGGAAGAAGACAAACCCCAGACCTATAGCTTCATGTGGCCCAAAGGCTTCATACAGATACAGGACTCACATGAGTCACCCTAACGCCAATGTTTTGCAGGGAAATCATACTCAGACTTATGAATATGAGCGTGTATCTTTGAACCGCTATGTTCATAGGACTAAGAACTTTTCTGCTTATTCATATGAGTATCATTCATCTCCTGCAAGGCTATTTGCTAGGGCTCCAAAGCCAAAATTCTCAGATGCTGCACTTAGACTCATTGCTTCTAAGCCACCCCTGAAGATGTGGGTGGCAAAGAAGAATGAACTCTCTTTTGCAGAATACGGTCTCCAGCCAGCAATCAATGGCGTCCGATACTATTGCTGGGGACCTAAAACACATTTAGGACGCATGATAAAATGTCATTCTATATACTTCACATCTGAATCGCTTATCAGTCATACTATACATCCTAACTTTGATATAAGCTGTGACAGTCCCTATATGTGTCAAATGCTTATGCTTAACAACACTCTTGTGAAGCCTATCCTCCTAACTGCACTGTAGGGTACATCACCAAAAGCTTCAGAATGGATAATGGACAGTGGATGCACTAATCATATGACTGGTGATCGAAGTCTACTCATGGACTCAACCTTACGTACATCCGACAAGAGTCACATCACATTTGCTGACACTGGTAAAAGCAAGGTATTGGGTCTAGGTAGAGTTGCAATATCAAAGGATCAACACATGGATAAAGTGATGCTTGTTGAATCCCTTGGTTTCAACTTAATGTCTGTCTCAATGCTTTGTGACTTGAACATGATTGTGATATTCGGAAAATATCGTTGCCTTGTACTAATGGAATCTGACAAGTCTCTAGTCTTTGAAGGGTATCAAAAAGATGATCTATACATGGTAGATTTCTCAGCAGGTCCACAGCTTGCCGTATGTCTTCTCACAAAAGCTTCAGAATGCTGGCTCTGGCATCGAAGGCTAGGACATGCTGACATGAGGAACTTACACTCACTCATCAAGAAGAAGCATGTCATTGGCATTGAGGATGTCAAGTTCAAGAAGGATCATCTGTGTGGTGCCTGTGAAGCTGGAAAGATGACAAGGGCAAAGCACCCCTCGAAGACAATCATGACAACATCTCAACCCTTCGAGCTGTTACACATGGACTTATTTGGACCTACTCACTACTCCACCCTCACAACAACTGCCTGTCTCTATGGCTTCGTCATTGTTGATGACTACTCAAGATACACCTGGGTCCATATAATTCTTTACAAGACTGAAGTGCAAGATGTCTTCAGGCGCTTCGCCAATCGAGCAATGAACAATTATGGCATGAAGATCAAGCATATCAGAAGTGACAATGGCACTGAATTCAAGAACACAGGACTTGATCTGTATCTGGATACAATGGGAATCACTCATGAGTTCTCTGCTCCATACACACCTCAGCAAAATGGCATCGTGGAGCGCAAAAACAGAACCCTCATTGAGATGGCTCGAACAATGCTAGATGAATACAAGACACCAAGAAAGTTCTGGCCTGAAGCTATTGATACAACCTGTCACATCATCAACCGTGTGTACATCCATAAGCTTCTGAACAAAACATCCTATGAGCTCCTTACTGGCAAGAAGCCAAACATCAGTTACTTCAGAGTATTTGGAGCTAGATGCTGGATCAAGGATCCCCATCACAAGTCAAAATTTGCACCTAAGGCTCACGAAGGATTCATGCTTGGCTATGGAAAGGATTCACACTCCTACAGAGTCTTTAATCTCTATCTCTACAAAATCGTCCAAACTGTGGATGTGAAATTTGATGAAACCAATGGTTCACAAAGAGAACTCCCGCCAAGTACACTAGATGAAGCTTCTCCAAGTGAATCTATCAAGCTGATGGGAACTAGTGAAATCATGCCTTCCGAAGCACAGCCTGAAGAGGAACTTATCATCTCAGCACCAAACCAACCTGAAGACAATGCTCAGACCGAAGACAATCCTCCCAATGATGACAATGATCAGCAAGAGCAAAGTCTTCGTCCTATTCATCCTCGTGTTGCAAATGAAGTTCAAATAGAGAAGATAATTGATAGCATCAATGCGCCTGGTCCACTCACTCGGTCAAGAGCAACACAGCTAGCAAACTTCTGTGGGCATTTTTCATTTGTGTCAATATTAGAACCCAAGAAAGTTGCTGAAGCCTTTATGGAACCTGAATGGATTCAAGCCATGCAAGAAGAACTTCAACAGTTCAAGCTGAATAATGTTTGGGAACTTGTCAAGCGACCTCACCCTCGCAAGCATAACATTATTGGAACAAAATGGATATATCGAAACAAGCAAGATGAGCATGGTCAAGTCGTCAGAAACAAAGCACGTCTTGTGGCTCAAGGATATACTCAAGTTGAAGGAATTGACTTCGATGAAACATTTGCTCCTGTTGCTAGGCTTGAAGCTATTCGCATACTGCTAGCCCACGCTAATCATCACAACATCTTGCTATATCAAATGGATGTGAAGAGTGCATTTCTCAATGGCAAGATTGAAGAAGAAGTATATGTCACTTAACCACCTGGCTTTGAAGATCCAAAACATCCTGATATGGTGTACAAGCTAAACAAAGCACTGTATGGCCTCAAACAAGCTCCTCGTGCATGGTATGATACGATCAAAGACTTCCTGAAGAGCAAATGCTTCAAACCAGGATCCCTCGATCCCACACTCTTCACGAAGACATATGATGGTGAACTGTTTGTGTGCCAAATATATGTGGATGACATAATCTTCGGCTGCACCAACCAGAAGTATAGTGATGAGTTTGGGTACATGATGCGAGAGCAATATTAGATGTCCATGATGGGTGAGCTGAAGTTCTTCCTTGGTCTTCAAATTCGTTAGCAAAGAAATGGCATCTTCATATCTCAAGAAAAATACCTCAAAGATTGTCTGAAGAAGTTTGGAATGGAAGACTGCAAAGGCTACACGACGCCAATGCCAGCCAAACACCATCTTGGTCCCGACGACAATGGTAAATAGTTCGATCAAAAGGTATATCGCTCCATGATTGGTTCTTTACTTTATCTATGTGCATCTAGGCCAGATATTATGCTTAGTGTTTGCATGTGTGCTCGATTCCAAGCGGCACCAAAGGAATCGTATCACTTAGCTGTGAAGCGAATTCTTCGATATTTGGCTTACACCCCAACACTCGGATTATGGTATCCCAAGGGCTCAAAATTTGATTTGGTTGGATTCTCGGATGCTGACTATGCTAGTGACAAAGTGGATCGCAAGTCTACATCAGGCACATGTCATTTTCTTGGTCGATCACTTGTCTGTTGGTCTTCAAAGAAGCAGAATTGTGTATCACTCTCAACTGCTGAATCTAAATACATTGCTGCTGGATCCTGTTGTGCTCAGCTTCTATGGATGAAGCAAACTCTCAAGGACTATGGCATCAACCTGAAACAAGTACCTCTCTTCTGCGACAACGAAAGTGCCATCAAGATAGCCAACAATCCAGTCCAGCACTCGAAGACAAAGCACATTGAAATTCGTCATCACTTTCTCAGAGATCATGTCATGAAGAAAGATATTGATATCATTCACGTCAACACTGAAGAGCAACTGGCAGATATCTTCACAAAGCCCTTGGATTCGAAAAGGTTTTGCAAGTTACGGTGTGAGCTAAATATCTTGGAATCCTCTAATGTCCTGTGATCAGGCACACATCCTAACACTTATGCATGTTGATGACTTAGATGTGCAACACACAAAGTAATGTATATCTTCAATCAATGAAGATTTACACTCTGAGTGTGAATACATTAACATGGAATTTGACTTCGGAGCACCACGATAATTGTGCGCCGTGTCTAGGTCTAATACTTCCTATACGGTGGGTAACGCCGCCACCAAATTTCTCTGTTTGAAGTGTTTCACTCATGGCGTTATATTGCAATGACTTCGCATTTGGTTTGTCTTCAGTTTCAATTTATCTTCATGATTTTCTACACTATGATGATTTGATTGCTTTCTGATGTATATATATACTAGTGTTCTGTCCTCTACAGCATTCACTTATAGCTATGTCTTCAAGTTGGATCGTTTGAACTAAGTTAATGTGATCGGACCCTAACCTCTCTATGATTTCTATCTCAAACTCTATCTGTCCAAATCGTATGCATTCTATTGAAACTGTCGAATGTCTTCTCTGCGTCCTAGTCAGCAGAAGGCAAAGAGACAAACATTCAATCTGTTTTAAATGACTTATCTTTATTGTTGAAATCCGGAGAAGCCGGAACAACTCTCCGACATGCCTGGCGGGCGTGGGAACGTGGGACAACTCTGAGTATGTTGCATGCTTGCCATGTGCCCCTCAGATGTGAACCGCCAGGGGCACCAGCGTAATTGCGCTGTGCCGCTCACCTACTTATAAATACTTGTCCCCTACGGTAAAGAAATCTTTCTTCCACCTCTCCACCTCCGTCAAAACCCTAGCGCCACCGCTAGCTCTCGACAACGCCGGCGATGAAGCGCTTAGCTGCCGCGACTTCTCCGACGCTGTCCTCACGCTGACCACGGACATCGTCCTCTCCGCCGTCGCCGTAGGTGTCCTCCATCGCCAAGTTAGGGCACGGTGGGCTGAACTGCTCGGTCTCCTATTCATCCATCTAGCAGTTCTTCATGCGTTAATTATAACTCTATTTTTACCACCTTTTTGATCTTCAAGATTCATCCTGTTTACCAAAAGTGGTTTCTGCCTATTCAATGTTAGATCTATTCTGTCTGCATCTCATACTGCCTAGTCAATTCACTTAGATTTCCTGTCTAGTTTGATTCCTCACTTGTACTTATTCACGGATTGGTACAAATCTGGAACCAACTCACCTATATAAGTGAATGTCTTCGCATCATGAGGTCAATGTCTTCAAACTGATTTATCTTCAAAATCTTCTGAAAATGCATATGACCTCTTCCCCTTCCCTCGCATCTCTAATGCTGTCACAGGTACATGTCCGTGGGAGAATCCCTTGGTTCTCATAGTCTGCATTCGTTTGCAGAATACTTACATCATCATATCAATTCTCCTGAAGCCAGTTCCTGCTTGACCAGCAAGCGTACGTAAGTCTCTGAAGCCTTTGAACGTATTGAAGCCATTCAATTTGAAGTTCATGGCTGCAGAAAAATCAGCAAGGAAGAGTGGCAGACAGCGCCGAGAGGGAACATCCAAAGATCTGCCTGATGATCTAGCAGAGCTCTACAAGACAGACCCTGAAGAAACTTATCATCAGCGCAAGACACGAATCCAATGGATTCAACGCTATTGGGCTAAAGAATGGTTCAAGTACAACTTTGTAACCAAGGAATATGCAGAAAGAATGCTATCAAGAGACCTTGGGATGATATTCTCTATCGAGGCCTTCAACCCAAGAACACAGCTGAAGCTATTGAGCAAGGCTTCTATCCTTGCATGGTCCGTGGACCTCAGCCTGAGAACGCCGATCCCACTTCATTACTCTGGTGTCGTGACGATTCTCTCTTCAAGCGCAACTTCCAGTTTGCTGTGGCTTTGGCCAAGAAAAACAAGAAGTCATTGGGATTGGACTTCAATCCAGGTCCCTCTGCTCCCCGTGCCGACGGCTCCCGTGATGCAGAACCCAATGTCATCGGCACCTTCTCAAATCTTGACGGCCTCATCACCTACATCTTGGTCTAGGGAGCCAGAGTTGATCATTCTGATAATGATGCTGACTCCGATGAAGCCCCAGCTCCTCCTCCAAAGCCGCAGAAGCAAAAGAAGCAAAAGGCTTCTAAATCAGCACCTCCAAAAACTTCTCATGCAAACCCACTGGCCACTGCACCTCCTGAAGACAGTGTGCAGTCTGAAGATCAATCCTGTGTCTCCAAGAGAACGGAAAAGAAAAAGCAAATTGTCAGGCATACTGATCAAGCCTTGACTCCTGCCGCCATTCTGCGCGAAGAACCCATTGATCTGTCCAGTGATGAAGATATTGCTGATGATGCCCTTGAGCAGTTGATAAAGAGCAAGGAAGAAGCAGAAATCTTCAACAACTTGCCTCTCTTTGATGTGGCAATCATCCACAACTTCATTGATGAGTGGTTCGACACCCCCAATCTCAGCTTTGAAGATTTACAGCTTCCCATTGGCCTCAGCGTCTCTTTTAATGGCACCATCACGTTTGAGCTAGCTCTCGCTCAGCGCATCGTTGAGCTGAAGAACAAGATTGATTATGAGAAGGCTCAGTTCAAGAAGCATGTGGCCAAGCTAAGTGTTCAAGACGTCAGAAACTTCAAGGTCATGCTACATGAGCTTAAAGAAGCTTTTCTGAAGAAGCGTGAAGAAGCTCAGGGATCTCGAGAGTGCATGAAGAGTTTGGCTGATAAGTGTGTGCTTGCCTACAATGAGGCTGAGAAGCGCAAGTCACTTGGCCGTCCTGGCATTGACCCCAGGATGGCTGCAAAGAAAAAGAAGAAGCTTCCTGCTAACCAGCCTGCACCTTCAAGCCAAGAAGCCCCTCGCATTATCTTCCCAAGCAGCATGACAGGCTCGAAGCCAAAGGTCACCACAACCGCTTCAGAACAGAAGAAGACGAGGGCTGTTGAGGCTAAAGCCAGAAAGAGGAAGAATACTGAAGCCTCTGATGCCGCTCCCTCCAAGAAGAAGCACAAGACCAAGAAGGCTAGGGCTGCTCCCACAGAGCCCTTAGTTGTTGAACCCATTTCAGTGGTTCGCCCTGCGTCAGAACATCAAGAAAGAAGGATGATAGTCCATGAGCCTGCTTCCACAGAGGCTCATGAAGCTGAAGATATTCCAGCAGCTGAACCCACCGTTGCTGAAGACATTGGTCAAGATGACAATGTTGAAGATGATGAAGTTCTTCCTCAGATTGAACACAATGTGGTATCATCGCCTGTTCTTACGAACAGCGAACTCATCAGCATTGGTTGTCCTCTGACGCCAATTGCTCAGGATGCATCATGGGCTGATCACCCACAGCAACAAGACTCCCCCAGTACTCCCCAACAACAACAACAAGCTACACCTCCCGTGCAAGAAGAAGATTAAGACTTTGAGGCCCAGCCAACTCCATCTCCCAAGGTGTTGCCAACATTTTGCAGGCTTCGCAAAGGACAAAGGCCTCAAGTCCCTCTGTCGAGCATTCCAGAAGGAGAAGTGCAATGTCCACCTGTTGCACGTCAAGTATTTTCTGAACCCACTCCTAGTGTGAATGTCTCCGAGTCTGAAGCCCAAGCTACTGAAGACATTCCAGCTGCATCAGCCGAGGAAAATCAAGAAGACGAACGTGTCCCTACTCCCCCAATAATTGAAGAAGCTGTTCCTGATGTGAACGTGCCAGTGCCCAACCCTCCTGTTCATCAAGAGGAGGTTGAAAATGTTGAAGCTACCACCACTAACGCCAATGAAGCCAATGACGTAGTCATGCCTGATGCTAATGTGGAGCCTGCACCTACCAGTGTGCCTGAAGCCAATGTGGCCACTGAGCCTGAAGCCAATGAGGCCACAACACCTGAAGCTAATGCGACAGCTGCTTCTGAAGCACCTGTTGTGCAGCCTGAAGCCTCAGCTGTTGCCCCTGCTCCTGTTCCGCCACCAAGGCCCCATACAATTGAGCAAGCATACAGTCATGGTCAGTTAACCA
This sequence comes from Triticum aestivum, assembly GCF_018294505.1. Classification (NCBI taxonomy): domain Eukaryota; kingdom Viridiplantae; phylum Streptophyta; class Magnoliopsida; order Poales; family Poaceae; genus Triticum; species Triticum aestivum. Next base: position 189,965,523 of record NC_057798.1, on the reverse strand, counting down.
CTGTCCGATGGCCCATTCTGGTACCTCCGCCTACTGCCTCTGGACCTCAATTTGATTATCATGTTGAGCATAGGCCTCAGGTCCAGAAGCCCAAGCCAAGACTGCCAAGGTTTCTAGGTACTGCAAAATCACCAGGGTCCTTCAATGCTAATGGCTTCAAAAGCCATAATACCTTCTTTGATAGCGCCAAGAACCCCTACTCCAAGCCAAAGATATCATCAGATCGGTTCTGGAGCTATCAACATAGAAGCTATTACTCATGTGTTCTATATGATCAAGGGCGCATTTTCCCTCATATGCGCCTTGACACTGAAGCCATTGCTAGACTGCCATGCTTAGAAGAAGCACTTGATTGCTTTCGTGATGCTGGTCTGCTCAACTTTGTGCAGACAAAGAACACTGGAATGAAGAGCTATTGCTTCAATTCTATGCTACTCTACACATTCGCGGCTACTACAGAGATATCAAGACATGGGTTCTCGAGTGGATGACCGGAAATGTTCATCATGAAGCCAAAGCTCTTGACATCATCGAGCTTACAGGGCTAGCCACTCCAGGAGAGCTATATGAACCTGATTGTCAGCTACACCGCAATGCATTGGAGAGCATCTTCCATAAGCCAGAACCCAATATGAGCCAGATGCTGAGCATGATGAAGCCTTTGCCATCTGACGCTGAATATCCAACAGAGTTCTTTGTTGAAGACCTTGAGTATCTGCCTCGCACCATATATCATATCATCAGGCGAACTCTATGGCCTATCAAATGACATTCATCAGCGGCCAAGCTTGAAGGAGCTATGAAGACTTTGGTCTTCTACATTCTCAATGGCATCAGCTTCAATACTCAAGAATTCTTCATCAGGCAACTTGCTGCTTCTGGATCTGACCTATTTGGTCTGAAGTTTTATGCTCCATGGGTCATGCGCCTCATCAAGAGACACTCATCTGTCAACTATCATCCCTCTACTCGCAATCATCTGATCTTTTTGCCAGAGGTTGATATGTCAGTTGAAGCCATATACTCTGACCCTGCCAAGAAGCCTCTTTGTCTTCAGAATGCCGAGCACCAAAGCTTCACTCAACCCATTGAAGGTTTCTCAAGCAGCAACATGAATCTATCCATTAGCTAGAAATACTCGTCTACCTCATCGAGCACCTACTGAAGCCACTGAAAGCACCATTGCACAAAGGCCTCGGAAGCGTTCTCGCGTTCTCAATGACCGAGAACTTCTTGTGGACCTTCATTAGAAACAGGATAAGCATCACTTTTGGCTCAAGAGACAGATGCAAAGCCTCTTGGTGGATGTCAATCGCATTCGTAACCTTGCCACCAAGAACGCCTTTGTTGCTCATGAGACTTGCCGGCGATCATGGAAGAGTTTGACCCTGGTTAGTGCTGAAGCAGATCTTCAAGACGATGGCTTCAATGAAAGATTCCAGTTTGACTCCACTCCTCCACGGACTGGTGTCCTATGTCGCACTCCATCTCTTGAAGACTCTGAATATTCTTCCTCCGCGGCAACGGTAAATGCCAGAGTGATCGACGATGAAGATGATGCTACTTCACCACCTCCTACTACTGCACGCATCGACACTGCACCAAGTTCATCTGCACCGCCAACCAACAACGACAACACTGCTGCTTCACCTACTCATGAGGACGAGTAGATGCTCTATGTCTTCAAACCTTTTTGGTCCTTACTGACAAAAGGGGGAGAAGCGTATGAGTTGATAGTCTTCAAGCGGGTTCATATGGGAGGTTGCATTATATTTTGCCTCGTGCTTACAACTCTTGCTTTTGCAACATTTGGTTCTTTGAGTTGTAACACCTAAACTTGATGGTCGTCTGCTACTTATTTGCTTTATTGTGATCCGATGATAAATTCCGCATCTGCGATGATAACTTCCACACTTAGATCATTCTGCAGACGTCCATTTTTCATTATGCATGTCATTCCACTTGCTATATCATTTCATGCATGATGAATTATCTTCATAAGTTGAAGAGGATCTCCACAAGTACAACCTGCCATGTGCATTTGCATTCTAAAAGCAAATTACTTATATGCACATCTTCAGGGGGAGCCCTTGCTACTTATGAAGACAATTCCCTATCCTTACAATTTCACATACTTTATCCCTGTTGAAAACTTCAACCAGTTTGTCATCAATCAGCAAAAAGGGGGAGATTGTAAGTGCATCTAGTGCCACCCCTAGTTGGTTTTGGAGTATTGACGACAAAGTTGGTTGAGGGACTAATGCGTTTGTGAGAATTGCAGGATAACGCAGGTTGTGTCCCTCATTGATTCGGTTTACCTACCGGAGATGACCCCTAAAAATGTATGAAGACATTGAAGACAATGGTGGTATGAGAAGATATTCATATTGAAGACTATGACATGAAAAGACATTACGTGAAGACTATGGAGAGCGAAGACTGTGTGGTTTCGTTGTTTCCTTTTCTTCTTTGTTGAGTCATAGGAACCACCGTACTGTTAAGTGGGGTCCAAGTAATCTAAGTCAGAGTGACTGAAGTGATGCTCAACCCAAATCCATTGTCTTCGAGCAAAGACAATGAGAGCAAATCTTATCCAGAGCTGGATGAGTCAGCTTTGCTTGTAGCCCAAGTAAAGTTGCCGCGTGTGTTTGAAATCTGATCGTTGGAACACATGTCAGTTCCTTAGTGACCCAGGGTCGTTTTGGACAAATCAGGTCGGGTTGCCTTGTGGCTATAAATAGCCCACCCCTACACCATAAATTGGTGGCTACTCAGAGTTTGTGCACGGCTTTTGTCGTTTGAGAGCAACCCACCTCGAAGCATTTGAGAGAGAGAGAGAAATCCTTGCGAGGACAAAGCCCAAACACCCAGAGCCAAAGAGTGTTAGGCATCACTGAAGTCTTTCTGTCTGTGTGACCTGAAGACTTATTACACTTGAGGACTGTGAATCCTCCAGCCGGTTAGGCGTCGCGTTCTGAGCATCCAAGAGTGATTGTGGATTGCCGGTGAACGAAGTTTGTGAAGGTTTGGAAGTCTACCTTGAAGACTTACCGGAGTGATTGGGCGAGGACTGGGTGTCCTTAGCTCAAGGGGAATAAGGTGAAGACACGGTCTTCTGAGTTAAATCTCAGCCTCCCTAACCAGATGTATAGTTGTCACAGCAACTGGAACTGGTCCAAAAAATCCTGTGTCTTCAACAAGCTACTGGTTCTATCCCTTTCCATCCTTTACTTAAGTTTGTCTTCGTGAAGTCATTGCCTATCTGTGTATCTGTTTGACTTCATTGCTTGACTACTAGTGTTGATTGGCTTCATACTATCTTCCATCCTGATCCTTACTACTTAGCTGCTATTAGTCCTGTACGTTCACATCATTGCATACTTGACTATGGCTTGCTTATGGTAGTTTATCTTCCGCTGCATATCAACTAGGTCATTTCTGTTGTTTGTCTTTGAAACTTCTAAGTTTTGAAGACTTTCATAAAAATCGCCTATTCACCCCCCCCCTCTAGTCGATACTAGCACTTTCACTTACGGCAAGGTTTACATCAGGTCTGGTACACAGCATGGCATACATAATAGACCCTATGGCCGAGGCATAGGGGATGACACTCATCTTTTCTCTATCTTCTGCCGTGGTCGGGCATTGAGCCTAGCTCAATTTCACATCTTGCAACACAGGCAAGAACCCCTTCTTGGACTGATCCATATTGAACTTTTTCAATATCTTATCAAGGTATGTGCTTTGTGAAAGACCTATGAGGCGTCACGATCTATCTCTATAGATATTGATGCCTAATATATAAGCAGCTTCTCCAAGGTCCTTCATTAAAAAACACTTATTCAAGTAGGCCTTTATGCTGTCCAAAAGTTCTGTATCATTTCCCATCAAAAGTATGTCATCCACATATAATATGAGAAATGCTATAGAGCTCCTACTCACTTTCTTGTAAATGCAGGCTTCTCCATAAGTCTGCATAAACCCAAATGCTTTGATCATCTCATCAAAGCGAATGTTCCAACTCCGAGATGCTTGCACCAGCCCATAGATGGATCGCTGGAGCTTGCATACCTTGTTAGCATTCTTAGGATCGACAAAAGCTTCTGGCTGCATCATATACAATTCTTCCTTAAGATAGCCGTTAAGGAATGCCGTTTTGACGTCCATTTGCCATATCTCATAATCATAGTATGCGGCAATTGCTAACATGATTCAGACCGACTTCAGCTTCGCTACGGGAGAGAAAGTCTCATTGTAGTCAACCCCTTGAACTAGTCGATAACCCTTAGGGACAAGTAGAGCCTTATAGATGGTAACATTTCCATCCACGTCCGTCTTCTTCTTAAAGATCCATTTATTTTCTATCGCTCGCCGATCATCGGGCAAGTCTGTCAAAGTCCATACTTAGTTTTCATACATGGATCCTATCTCGGATTGCATGGCTTCAAGCCATTTGTTGGAATCTGGGCCCTCCATCGCTTCTTCATAGTTCAAAGGTTCACCGTTGTCTAACAACATGATTTCCAGGACAGGGTTGCCATACCATTCTGGTGTGGAACGTGTCCTTGTGGACCTACGAAGTCCTGTAGTAACTTGATCCGAAGTACCTTGATCATCATCATTAACTTTCTCTCCAGTCGGTGCAGGCACCACAGGAACATCTTCCTGAGCTGCGCTACTTACCGGTTCAAGAGGTAGTGCTTCATCAAGTTCCACTTTCCTCCCACTTACTTCTTTCGAGAGAAACTCTTTCTCTAGAAAGGACCCGTTATTGGCAACAAAGATCTTTCCCTCGGATCTGAGGTAGAAGGTATACCCAATGGTTTCCTTAGGGTATCCTATGAAGACGCATTTTTCTGACTTGGGTTCGAGCTTTTCAGGTTGAAGTTTCTTGACATAAGCATCGCATTCCCAAACTTTTAGAAATGACAGCTTAGGTTTCTTTCCAAACCATAATTCATACAGTGTCGTCTCAACGGATTTAGACGGTGCCCTATTTAAAGTGAATGTAGTTGTCTCTAAAGCGTATCCCCAAAATGATAGTGGTAAATAGGTAAGAGACATCATAGACCGCACCATATCCAATAGAGTGCGATTACGATGTTCGGACACACCATTACGCTGAGGTGTTCCAGGGGGTGTGAGTTGTGAAACAATTCCACATTTCCTTAAGTGCGTACCAAACTCGTGACTTAAATATTCTCCCCCACGATCTGATCGTAAGAACTTTATTTTTCTGTCACGTTGATTCTCTACCTCATTCTGAAATTCCTTGAACTTTTCAAAGGTCTTAGACTTGTGTTTCATTAAGTAGACATACCCATATCTACTTAAGTCATCAGTGAGGGTGAGAACATAACGATAGCCACCGCGAGCCTTAACGCTCATTGGACCGCACACATCAGTATGTATAATTTCCAATAAGTTGGTTGCTCGCTCCATTGTTCCGGAGAACGGAGTCTTGGTCATTTTGCCCATGAGGCATGGTTCACACGTGTCAAATGATTCGAAATCAAGAGACTCCAAAAGTCCATCCGCATGGAGCTTCTTCATGCGTTTGACACCAATGTGACCAAGGCAGCAGTGCCACAGATATGTGGGTCAATCTTACATCTTTTGGTATTCACACTATGAATATGTGTAACATCACGTTCGAGATTCATTAAGAATAAACCATTGACCAGCGGGGCATGACCATAAAACATATCTCTCATATGAATAGAACAACCATTATTCTCAGATTTAAATGAGTAGCCATCTCGTATTAAACGAGATCCAGATACAATGTTCATGCTCAAAGCTGGCACTAAATAACAATTATTGAGGTTTAAAACTAATCCCGTAGGTAAATGTAGAGGTAGCATGCCGACGGCGATCACATCGACCTTGGAACCATTCCCGGCGAGCATCGTCACCTCGTCCTTCGCCAATCTCCACTTATTCCGCAGCTCCTGTTTTGAGTTACAAATATGAGCAATTGCACCGGTATCAAATACCCAGGAGCTACTACGAGTACTGGTAAGGTACACATCAATAACATGTATATCACATATACCTTTGGTGTTGTCGGCCTTCTTGTCCGCTAAGTACTTGGGGCACTTCCGCTTCCAGTGACCACTTCCCTTGCAATAAAAACACTCAGTCTCAGGCTTGGGTCCATTCTTTGGCTTCTTCCCGGCAACTGGCTTACCGGGCGCGGCAACTCCCTTGCCGTCCTTCTTGAAGTTCTTCTTACCCTTGCCTTTCTTGAAACTAGTGGTTTTATTGACCATCAACACTTGATGTTCCTTTTTGATTTCTACCTCCACTGATTTCAGCATTGAAAATACCTCAGGAATAGTTTTCACCATCCCCTGCATATTGTAGTTCATCACAAAGCACTTGTAGCTAGGTGGGAGCGACTGAAGGATTCTGTCAATGACCGCCTCATCTGGGAGGTTAATGTCCAGCTGGGACAAGCAGTTGTGCAACCCAGACCTTTTGAGTATGTGCTCGCTGACAGAACTTTTTTCCTCCATCTTACAACTGTAGAACTTGTCGGAGACTTCATATCTCTCGACCCGGGCATGAGCTTGGAAAACCATTTTCAGCTCCTGGAACATCTCATATGCTCGGTGCTACTCAAAACGCTTTTGGAGCCCCGGTTCTAAGCTGTAAAGCATGCCGCACTGAACGAGGGAGTAATCATCAACACGCGACTGCCAAGCATTCATAATGTCTTGGTTCGCTGGGGCGGGTGCGTCACCTAGTGGTGCTTCTAGGACATACGCTTTCTTGGCAGCTATTAGGATGATCCTCAAGTTCCGGACCCAGTCCGTATAGTTGCTACCATCGTCTTTCAGCTTGGTTTTCTCTAGGAACGCGTTGAAGTTGAGGTTGACATGAGCGTTGGCTATTTGATCTACAACAAATTTTGCAAAAGTTTTTAGACTAAGTTCATGATAATTAAGTTCATCTAATCAAATTATTTAATAAACTCCCACTCAGATAGACATCCCTCTAGTCATCTAAGTGATACATGATCCGAGTCAACTAGGTCGTCTCCGATCATCACGTGAGACGGACAAGTCATCATCGGTGAACATCTTCATGTTGATCGTATCTTCTATACGACTCATGTTCGACCTTTCGGTCTCTTGTGTTCCGAGGCCAAGTCTGTACATGCTAGGCTCGTCAAGTCAACCTAAGTGTTTTTGCATGTGTAAATCTGGCTTACACCTGTTGTATGTAAACGTTAGAATCTATCACACCCGATCATCACGTGGTGCTTCGAAACAACGAACTTTCGCAATGGCGCACAGTTAGGGAAAACACTTTCTTGAAATTGTTATGAGGGATCATCTTATTTACTACCGTCGTTCTAAGCAAATACGATGCAAAAACATGATAAACATCACATGCAATCAAATAGTGACATGATATGGCCAATAACATTTTGCTCCTTTTGATCTCCATCTTCGGGGCGCCATGATCATTATCGTCACCGGCATGACACCATGATCTCCGTCATCGTGTCTCCATGAAGTTGTCTCTCCAACTATTACTTCTACTACTATGGCTAACGGTTTAGCAATGAAGTAAAGTAATTACATGGCGTTATTCAGTGACACGCAGGTCATACAATAAATAAAGACAACTCCTATGGCTCCTGCCGGTTGTCATACTCATTGACATGCAAGTCGTGATTCCTATTACAAGAACATGATCAATCTCACACATCACATATATTTCATTCATCACATCCTTTTGGCCATATCACATCACAAGGCATACGCTGCAAAAACAAGTTAGACGTCCTCTAATTGTAGTTGCATGTTTTCACGTGGCTGCAATAGGGTTCTAGCAAGAACGTTTCTTACCTACGCCAAAACCACAATGTGATATGCAATTTCTATTTACCCTCATAAGGACCCTTTTCATTGAATCCGATCCGACTAAGGTGGGAGAGACAGACACCCGCTAGCCACCTTATGCAACTAGTGCATGTTAGTCGGTGGAACCTGTCTCACGTAAGCGTATGTGTAAGGTTGGTCCGGGCCGCTTCATCCCACAATGCCGCCGAAACAAGATAAGACTAGTAGTGGCAAGTAAATTGACAAAATCGAAGCCCACAACAATCTTTTGTTCTACTCGTGCATAGAACCTACGCATAGACATAGCTCATGATGCCACTATTGGGGATCGTAGCAGAAATTTTAAAATTTTCTATGCATCACCAAGATCAATCTATAGAGTCATCTAGGAACGAGAGAGAGAGGAGTGCATCTACATACCCTTGTAGATCGCGAGCGGAAGCGTTCAAGAGAATGGGGTTGATGGAGTCGTACTTGTCGTGATCCAAATCACCGATGATCCTAGCGCCGAACGGAGGACACCTCCGCGTTTAACACACGTATGGAGCAGAGACGTCTCCCGTGACTTGATCCAGCAAGGAGGAGGGAGAGGTTGAGTAAGAGAGCTCCAACAGCAGCACGACGGCGTGGTAGTGATGGAGTGGCAGTACTCCGGTAGGGCTTCGCCAAGCTCTTAACGGAGGAGGAGAGGTGTTGGGGAGGGGAGGGGCTGCACCTTGGATGTGGTGCTGCAGCCCTCCCCTTGCCCCTCTATTTATAGGAGAAGGGGGAAGGGGGCCGTCCCCTCTAGATGGGATCTAGAGGGGGGTGGCGGCCAAGGGGGGAGGGGGCTTGCCCCCCAAGCAAGGGAGGCGCCCCCTCTTAGGGTTCCCCCCAACCCTAGGCGCATGGGCCCTAGAGGGGGTTGCGCCCAGCCCTCCAAGGGGCTGGTTCCCTTCCCTCTACAGCCCATAAGGCCCTCCGGGATAGGTGGCCCCTCCCGGTGGACCCCTGGAACCCCTCCGGTGGCCCCGGTACAATATCGGTATGCCCCCAAACTTTTCCGGTGACCGTATGAGAACTTCCCATATATAAATCTTCACCTCTGGACCATTCCGGAACTCCTCATGACGTCCGGGATCTCATCCGAGACTCCGAACAACATTCAGTAATCACATACAAGTCTTCCTAATAACCCTAGCGTCATCGAACCTTAAGTGTGTAGACCCTACGGGTTCGGGAATCACGCAGACATGACCGAGACCACTCTCCGGCCAATAACTAATAGCGGGATCTGGATACCCATGTTGGCTCCTACATGTTCCACGATGATCTCATCGGATGAACCACGATGTCTAGGATTCAAGTTATCCCGTATACAATTCCCTTTGTCAGCCGGTACGTTACTTGTCCGAGATTCGATCGTCGGTATCCCAATACCTCATTCAATCTCGTTACCGGCAAGTCACTTTACTCGTTTCATAATGCATGATCCCGTGACCAACCACTTGGTCACATTGAGCTCATTATGATGATGCATTACCGAGTGGGCCCAGAGATACCTCTCCGTCATACGGAGTGACAAATCCCAGTCTCGATCCATGCCAACCCAACAGACACTTTCGGAGATACCTGTAGTGTACCTTTATAGCCACCCAGTTACGTTGTGATGTTTGGTACACCCAAAGCACTCCTACGGTATCCGGGAGTTGCACGATCTCATGGTCTAAGGAAATGATACTTGACATTAGAAAATCTCTAGCAAATGAACTACACAATGTTGTGCTATGCTTTAGGATTGGGTCTTGTCCATCACATCATTCTCCCAATGATGTGATCCCGTTATCAAAGACATCCAATGTCCATGATCAGGAAACCATAACCATCTATTGATCAACGAACTAGTCAACTAGAGGCTCACTAGGGACATGTTGTGGTCTATGTATTCACACATGTATTACGATTTCCGGATAACACAATTATAGCATGAACAATAGACAATTATCATGAACAAGGAAATATAATAATAACCATTTTATTATTGCCTCTAGGGCATATTTCCAACAAATAGCACGGGAAATGAGAGTGGTCTAGAGAGAGAGAGAGAGATGAATATGACGTCATGACGAGAGATACCATTCCCTTGAGTGTGTATACGCAAGGGGGGAGGGAATAGAGGCACCAGGAGAAATTTTTTGTGTGTGTGGTATTTGTGTTGGTATGTGTGGGTGTGAGAAGATAATGAGACGTGGGGGCAGAGGGTGTGTCACTGCATGAGGTCCGGTGGGTCGAGGTGAGGCCCTTCATTCGGTTCCCACCTGCGCCACATTGTTTGGCCCATGACACATTTAGGAAGACCCATGGATGTCTAGTCGTACAAGACAAAGATAGCAGAATTGTGAAGGACTCTGTGTCCACTGACAAAGCCGGCTAGGATTTGTAACCCTAGGTTCTCGGACTAAGGTAACCCCTTTATCTCTGATATTACTATTCATCCAACCTAACTTTAAGGGGCATCCTACAGAATGCTCTGCTAGAATCATACTCGTCGATTAGGAAGAGAGGTGTGAGACAATGCATGAGAGACAAGCCTAAAGATAATGTGCGTACATGAGACACATATGCAGGTCCATGTATATAGAAAGGGTCGATGGGGATTGTGTGTGTGTATGTTTGCGAGAGGAAGAGTGCTTGTGATAAAGGTTAGTGAAAACAGTTATAAATGGTTACGAGAGGGAGGGAGGGTTATATCTAGAGCATGTGTGCGAGAAAGACACCTCGGGAGAGAGTGTGTGAGCATGTGTGAGAGACCACCGATGGAGAGTGAAACTACACGTAAAAGACTGCTGTACACATTGATTAAAGATATAAATTGTATCCAAACATTAGGATGGGATCATGATATTTGCAATTCGCGTAAGGAGTGGTCATTGATCCATCAGACATCTAGATTCTATCGAATTTGAGCATGTCTATGTTATTATTCGAAACAATTGATCCACATAGTTAGTATTTTGAACTCCAGACAATGCATCGCTTTAGCAATCGAATATAAACGTGAGTATAGTTCATGTTGTGTGTGTAAAGCACATTATACATACGAAAGTTACACAATGAACATTATAAATAGCTACCTATGAACTAGCATACATTTGAATTCAACTTAAGGTGGTTTAAAAAAATCGAATTCAACATGAAGTCCATTCAATTATTTGAATTTGACATCGTGACATTTGTAAACCATACCTAAATTATGGGGGCAGCAATCTTTGCTCTGATTTTGTACATAATAGCATATGTAGTAGTGTACAAAATAGATTCAAATTTAGCTCCTCCATTCCAAAATAATCTTAGTTATAGGATTTTCAAGTGTCAAAATTTCAAAAAGAAGCGGATAATTTAATGAGATTTTCAAACATAGAAGGTCAAATATAATGTTGTCTATTTAGGTCAATCCTCATAGTTCAAGAGTACTCTAAATGTGAATGCTTGTGTTTCAAAATTTCGAATGAAGCGCCAAAAGAGCCTCTACTCGCCCGAAACCGCGCGAGACCAATGTTTGGTAGTACAAGGAAATTACTTTTCTAATAACTCCGACCCGTGAAACCTAACGGCCCGACGTCCAAAGGTCTAAACCGGGGTAGGTTTGTAGCTTCATCTAGACGCCACGCAACCGCCTCCGAAAAACATTCATACACAATGGCCGCCTAAGCACACATGCGCGCGGCCGAAATCGCTCCCGCCCACTATTTGGGACACCTAGGATTTTCGTCCTACCCCCGACCCGCAGTAGCTCCGGAATTTAAGAGGAGGACAAAGTTTGTACTTTCCCCAAATTTCAAACAAGTGCGTCCCATCTTCTGTTCAAAAAAGCCAAAGACAAGCGCGTCCCAGACCGAAACATGGTTCCCCCCACCCGTCCAATTCCCCATTCGTACTCCGTGGGCACCAAAACTACCTCTCCACTAGCCACGAAACCCCGGCGTCCTCCGTCCGCCACCCTATCCCAGCCATCAACCGCCGCCCTCCTCCATCAAGCCGGAGCCGATACCCCGACGTCGTCGTCCACCGCAACCTCAACCACAACGCCCTCCACGGCTAGTAGTTGAAGCCGAGGCCGAGCCATCCGTACCCGAGCCAGTTCAACCACGCCGTCCTGCGCCTCACCGCTGCCGCTCCAACTTCGCCACCTTCCACCGCACTGGAGCTATTCCTGCTATGCCGTCTGTCAGTGTCAAAACCGGCGGATCTCGGGTAGGGGGTCCCGAACTGTGCGTCTAGGCGGATGGTAACAGGAGACAAGGGACATGATGTTTTTACCCAGGATCGGGCCCTCTCGGTGGAGGTAAAACCCTACTCCTGCTTGATTAATATTGATGATATGGGTAATACAAGATTAGATCTACCACGAGATCAAGGAGGCTAAACCCTAGAAGCTAGCCTATGGTATGATTGTTGTTCGTCCTATGGACTAATACCCTGTGGTTTATATAGACACCGGAGAGGGCTAGGGTTACACAGAGTCGGTTACAATGGTAGGAGATCTACATATCCGTATTGCCAAGCTTGCCTTCCACGCCAAGGAAAGTCCCATCCAGACACGGGACGAAGTCTTCAATCTTGTATCTTCATAGTCTTGGAGTCCAGCCAAAGATGATAGTTCGGCTATCCGGACACCCCCTAGTCCAGGACTCCCTCAGTAGCCCCTGAACCAGGCTTCAATGACAATGAGTCCGGCGCGCATATTGTCTTCGGCATTGCAAGGCGGGTTCCTCCTCCGAATAATTCATAGAAGATTTTGAACACCAGGATAGTGTCCGACTCTGCAAAATAAGTTCCACATACCACCACAGAGAGGATAACATTTACACAAGTTCAATCTGCTGACGTATTTCGTGGCGTGACATCACACCGCGGCCAAGCCTTTATTCAAATCGTTTCTACTGTTCCACCTCAGCGCGTTTAGCGAAGCGGTTTCCTTGGCACGTCTTGTCAAAGCAGAGATCGTGTCCCCTTATTCTGGGATTCTTATCAATACGGGCGTGGGTAACCCAACCGCGCCATTGATTGCGGCGCTTGGGAGATAAGCGAGTTTTACCAGGCTGGTGGGGACGCATAGTTTCGTCTGCCCATATATAAGGGGATAAGGATCCACCTTTTTACCTACGCCTTCTTCCTCCTTTGCTTATCCATTTCCGTGCACTCGAGCTCCAACGCCCAAGCCCGCACATCTTGCCTCAACATTCCCCAGTCATGTCCGGAGCGGGAGGCAAGTGGATGACCTCCTCCGTCACAGAGGGGCACATCAAAAAGCTGCGGAAGGTCGGATACTTATCCAGCGACATAGGGCATCGGCTCCCCGACGAGGGGCAGCTCGTCCCCACCCCCGGGCCCCATGAGAGGGTGGTGTTCCTCACCCACTTCCTCCGCGGACTAGGTTTTCCACTTCACCCATTTGTCCGAGGCCTCATGTTCTACTATGGCCTGGATTTCCACGATCTGGCCCCGAATTTCATCCTCAACATCTCGGTGTTCATCATCGTGTGCGAGGGCTTCCTCTGCATCCAGCCCCACTTCGGCTTATGGCTGAGGACTTTCAATGTCAAGCCGAAGGTAGTGGGCGGCCGCCAAGTGGAGTGCAGAGGTGCCATGGTGGGCAAGATGCCCAACGTCCTATGGCTTGAGGGCTCCTTTGTGGAGACCATAAAGGGGTGGCAATCGGGGTGGTTCTATATCACCGAGCCGCGTGACCCTGAATGGGCAGCGGCCCCCGAATTCAGATCTGGTATCCCCACACGGCTCACCTCTTGGAAAGAGAAGGGCCTATCATGGGGTGATTCGGAGGGGCTGACCGGACTCCAATCCTGCGTCCAAACTTTGGTGAACAAGAAGCTCAAGCTTGTCAACGTAGTCCAAGTCATGCTCATCCGCCGGATCCTCCCGTGCCAGGAGCAGGCTTTTAATTTGTGGGAGTTTGATCCAGCACAGCACCAAACCTTAAGTAGACTCTTCGACACTACGTATGAAGATGCCTGGAAGGTGCTGTTCAAGGGCGCCGAGGCTCCCACATCCGCTACCGAAGATCGCGGATTCAGCTCGCAGCGTCCAGCCGGCGAGGTAAGCTATTCTACCCTTTACGGGACACTTGTTTTTCATAGTTTGACTCCATGCAGGATCTAAACTCCCATTACCTTTAACAGGCCAGGCAGAAGACGTCCGGGTAGGTTAACTGTCTGGCTTCCTTGCCAGAAGACCCAGCGGATGCCCGATTAACGGGACTGCTGGTTCCGGCGCCGTACATGGTGCCGGAGAAGAAGGCCAAGAAGAAGGCCACGGGAACTCGGAGGAGTTCCCGGTGCCAGGTGTTATCGGACTCATCGTCCGATGACTTCGAGGCGGACTCCTCCCACGAGGACGAGGAGGAGAAGAAATAGGCCTCTCCCCCAGCGGGGGGAGAGAAGAAAAGGAACGCTTCCCCAACGGAGGAGGCCGAAGGGTCCAAGAAGGGAAGGACCCTTCCTCCGGACTGTTCCACCAACACCGACGACGGAGAAGAGGAGTGGCCTTCGAGGGTCAAGCCCCTGGTGAGATCGTAAGTGTCCGGATTCCATAATAACTCATGATTTCTCTTTTGTCGCATAGTGTCTTCTAACACCGAATACAACCATGTAGCCCGCCCAAGGACGATCTCCCCGCTTCGTTGAGCGTGTCCCTGGGTTCGTCAGATGTGAATAGCACTTCACTTCCGACCGCCTCCTCCCCCCGTGACGCAGGCGACGCCGAGGTGGGGTCCCAGAAGGGGCCCCGCCAGGAGGAGGAGGTCCCGGAGGTGCCGCAGGGCAACCTCCCGGACTTTGGGCTTGAGGGGGGTCAACCCCCAGAGGGTTCTGAGTTCGGCCCTGGGCCGGACTCCGTATTGGAACCTTTAGTGGTTCCAGAGTCCGTCGGGCGGCCCCTTCGTAAGAAGGGCGAGACTGCGAAACTGGAGACCTCCGTCCAACCGGAGGCACCGGATAATTTGCTGGAGGCGCTCAATGGTGCCTCCATCGACGAGGAGCACCGCACTATTATGAGTGCGGTGATTCAGAAGGTTCGTTCCGCCAAGAGCGGGCTGACTGAAGCCTGCACCAGCCTTCTAACAGGCTTTGAGGTAAGTAATTTAAGATATGTAAAAATAGTACCGCATAGACAGTAGCCCCTGATGCTCAGTTTGGTGTTCGGAAAGAAAAGCCGAACTGAGGATCTAAAGAGATATACGCAGGAGTCTAACACAAATATGTCAATATGGGAATGCAGGCTGCACTGCTGACCTCTGCCGCACTGACTGCAGAGGTCAATGCCTTGAAGCAGAGCCTCGAGCGGTCCGAGAACGAGCTCGGCCGTGCCAAGAAGCAGCTCAAGGACGAGGAAGGTAAGTAATACCTTATTAAAGTAATACCTTATAGAAAAGGATTTGGTTGCAAAAAATGACAGGGATAACGTGAGTATTGCAGGGGCCACAAACGAGGTGGCGACTCTGAAGGTAGCAGTGTCCGAGGCCGAACGCAATGCGGCCGCGGAACGCACTAAGCGGGAGAAACAGGAGGCGCGGGTGGCGGAGGTGCGGCAAGAGCTCCAGGCTCTCGTGGAAAAATACGAGAGTTTGGAGCGTGACTCGAAGACTCGAGAGTCCGAGCTTGCCTCGGCTCTTGAGAGTGCCAAAGCCGCTAAGGCCGAGGCCCAGAAGGCCCTCCAGGAGATTGAGGAGATAAAAAATATAGCGGCGGGTAAGGCATTCTTCATGCAAAGCAAGCATGTAAAAGTGAATTATCTGTTACTTACCCGGATTCGGAGCTCTCCAGGAGCGTTTGCAGATCTGCCCCGTAGTGTGTCCTATGCTGTCGCATTCTACCGGGCCAAGGAAGGGAGCTCGACGGAGAAGGTATTTTGGTCTCAGTATGCTGAGGCTGGACATCCGGTGCCCCTGAGTGACCAGCTGAAGCAGCTAGTCGAGCTCCACAAGGTGGCCGAAGAGGCCATGAAGGGCCTCATAGTTCGGCTGTGGCCCAAAGAAGCCATGCCTGGGAGCTACTTCGGTCAGGTGCGGCGGCTGGTGGACGCCTGTCCATGGATTGAAGTCATCAAGCACTCCGTCTGCATTGAAGGTGCCTGTTGGGCCCTTGCCGGCGCTAAAGTGCACTGAGGCAAGATGGACGCCAAGAAGCTTGTGACGGACGCGCCACCGCCGGGCAAGGAGTATCGCACGCCTGAGATGTACTATAAGGGTGTCCTGAAGGGTGCCCGCCTTATAGCGGGTGAATGCTCCAAAGATGTAATTTTTGAGTAGACTCGCATTTTTTTATCCTGTGCGCTGAAAACTTGTTCATATGCGCTAAGCAACTCTTGTTAATTTAAAATATTACCTTCTGTGCGGCCGTTTATCAAATTTGAGAGATGGCAAGTCGTTGGCTTCAGCCCCCATGCCGCGAGTGCTGGGGTGTTCGGGATAAACTTGAGCGCTCTTTTCCCATTTTTGGGTCCTTCGAGGGAGGCGCTCAACACAATGAACAAGGCAACCGGACTTATAATGCTTGAACACTCCCACTTAGCCATAGAATTCTATAATTTTAAATTTTGGCGAAGCCCCTAGTGTTCGGAAGGCTGAGTTCAGGGCGCTATCCACGCCTGGGGCCGGACAAAGCCGGCTCCTCGCTTTAAGTGGCATAAGTCTTTAGGGACTCGAAAAAACCTCTCGAACAGCGACCGGCTCTCGCCCCATCATGACGGTCAGTTTTAGCTTTCTCCACTGAGATGCTCAACCCAGCTCAACTGGGGCACAATCACAGTGGTTCTCCCAGCGCTACCTTAGCCGATATAACGGAACGTAAGGTACCAAAACATGGGAGCCGGGCAAACCCAACTATTGACCCAAGACATGATTCGGAGCCGATGCATATAATGCTATAAGTTCGGGGTGCCGCACTTGTGAAAGTGTTCGGACTTATCACACCATACTTTGGGGAACTTAAGCCCCTGGTGTATTTGGCCGTACCAAAGCGTACGGGTGCAACATGTCATAAGTGAACATATATAGGTAAAAAAAAGGAATGCAATGATAGGCAAAAAGCGATGCATTGTTTTTTCAAAAAGTACTGCAATGAAAGCAGAACGATACAAATAGTGCGATAAGCAAGGGATGGTACTATTTAACACGTCCCCCTCCAGGGGTAGGCTGTGGAATGGTATGTAAAACAGGTATAATGCTCGTAATGGAGACCACCTGGATACTCGACGTAGCTTT
Source organism: Triticum aestivum (assembly GCF_018294505.1). Lineage (NCBI taxonomy): Eukaryota > Viridiplantae > Streptophyta > Magnoliopsida > Poales > Poaceae > Triticum > Triticum aestivum. Next base: position 189,948,411 of record NC_057798.1, on the reverse strand, counting down.
TCTACTTCCCTGGCTGTTGCATCGTGAGTTCGGCAAGTCTACTGCCGGACAGGGCTTCTGGAAAACGGAGTCCTGTGAATAAGAAAGAAGAAAAAGAAGAACGACACAATTGGGAGCCCCTGGTGTGGTTGAGCCGCACTCTGGGCATGCCCTGGTCGTGCCCCTCCCCCTGTGCCCATGGTATCTCCAGAGCGTAGTTATGTACGCGTGGTACTGGTCTCGCGATTTCGCGAGGGCTGGGGTTGTGGCCGCATTGCTACGCGTGCTCGGAATGTGCCAGGTGGTCTTGTTGTAGGTTACTCCGGGCGCGCTTGATGGTGTCCGTCCGCTTAACAGCCGGACTCGAGAATTGCCTTAAGAGGCTGCTTTGTTTTTCCGCCGCGAGAGCCGCTGTATGCTCCTCTGTTCGGAGAGAGCGTTCGGTGTTTCCGTTGACCGTAATGACTCCTCGAGGGCCTGGCATCTTGAGCTTGAGGTATGCTTAGTGCGGCACCGCATTGAATTTTGCAAATGCGGTTCGTCCGAGCAGTGCATGATAGCCGCTGCGGAACGGGACTATGTCGAAGATTAACTCCTCGCTTCGGAAGTTATCCGGGGATCCGAAGACCACTTCAAGTGTAACTGAGCATGTACAATTGGCCTCTACACCTGGTATGACGCCTTTAAAGGTCGTTTTTGTGGGTTTAATCTTTGACGGGTCTATGCCCATTTTGCGCACTGTATCTTGATAAAGCAGGTTCAGGCTGCCGCCGCCGTCCATCAGGACTCTAGTGAGGTGAAATCCATCGACAATTGGGTCTAGAACCAATGTGGCGAATCTGCCATGGCGGATGCTAGTGGGGTGGTCCCTTCGATCAAAAGTGATCGGGCATGAGGACCACGGGTTGAACTTTGGGGCGACTGGCTCCATCGCATATATGTCCCTAAGTGCACGCTTCCGCTCCCTTTTGGGTATGTGGGTTGCGTATATCATGTTCATCGTCTGCACTTGTGGGGGGAAACCCTTTTGTCCTCTATTGTTCGGCGGCCGGGTCTCCTCCTCGTCATTGCTATGCAGCCCTTGTCATTATTTTCGGCAATTAACTTACCTGCCTGCTTGAACACCCAACAATCCCTATTGGTTTGATTGGCTGGCTTTTCGGGGGTGCCGTGTATCTGGCACAGGCGATCAAGTATTCGGTCCAAATTGGACGGGCCCGGAGTATTTCTTTTGAATGGCTTTTTCCTCTGACCGGGTTTAGAGCTGCTGAATCCGGCATTGACTGCCGTATCTTCAGTATTATATCCGTTAATGCGGCGCTTGTGCTTATTGCGACACGACCTGCCATTGTTATCCTTGGTATCCGAACTACCGGAGTTTTTGGTTAGGTTGTTACTGCGAGCTAGCCAGCTGTCCTCTCCCGCGCAGAAGCGGGTCATGAGTGATGTGAGGGCTGCCCTGGATTTCGGCTTTTCCTGTCCTAGGTGCCGGGCAAGCCACTTGTCGCGGATGTTATGTTTGAAGGCTGCAAGGGCCTCTGCATCCGGACAGTCAACGATTTGATTTTTCTTGGTTAAGAACCGTGTCCAGAATTGTCTGGCCGATTCGTCTGGCTGCTGAATTATGTGGCTTAGGTCATCGGCATCTGGTGGTCGCACATATGTGCCCTGGAAGTTATCAAGGAATGCGGCTTCCAGGTCTTCCCAACACCCAATTGATTCTGCTGGTAAGCTGTTGAGCCAATGCCGAGCTGGCCCTTTAAGCTTGAGTGGGAGGTATTTGATGGCATGTAGATCATCACCGTGGGCCATGTGGATGTGAAGGAGATAGTCCTCAATCCAAACCGCAGGATCTGTTGTGCCGTCGTATGATTCAATGTTTACGGGTTTGAAACCCTCGGGGATTTGATGATCCATTACCTCGTCTGTGAAGCATAGTGGGTGTGCGGCGCCTCTGTATTGGGCTATATCGCGACACAGCTCAAACAAGCTGTATCCGGTGTGACGGTTGTCGTCTTGTATCGTGGGGCGCCCACGCGATCCGTAGATCGATCTTGTTTGTCTTGCCTTATTCTCCAATATGTCTTGTAAGTCCGGTGCATTCCCCTGTGGCTTTGTACTTTTAGAGCGACGCCAGGGTGCGGATTTAGTGGAGGGCTAGAGGCCTCTCTATCGCGGCCACGAGGTGGCCGGTCGGCCGTATTGTGCGCTGGTGATGTAGGTTTATGTGCTTCCTCCTCTAATCGGGGTAGCAGCTTGCGTTTGGGGTAGCTTTTGGAGGGGCGTTCGAGTTCATACTCTTCGGCCACAGGGACTTCAGTCCATTTGTCGGCTAGCAAGTCTTGGTCAGCTCTAAGCTGTTGCTTCTTTTTCTTGAGGCTACTTGTCGTGGCCATAAGCCTGCGTTTGAAATGCTCTTGTTCGACGGGATCCTCAGGCACGACAAATTCGTCGTCGTCGAGGCTTGCCTCATCTTCGGAGGGAGGCATGTGATTGTCGTCCTCTACCTCTCTATCTGCCGCTCTCTCATGAGGGCTGGTTTCTCCATCCTCCTATGCTGAATCTTGTTGGGAGGTTGCCTTCGGCACTGTCAGGGGTGTTATTGTCTCCGGTGCCAGAATCTCCATTTTTGCTGTGGCGGGATTTAGAGTGACGCCGCTGACACCAGTGCTTAGGCTGTTTCTTGGAGGGGTCATCCTCCATTGTTCCATCGCCATTCCCATCCTTTGGGATTTTCACCATGTATATGTCGTATGGCGAGGTGGCTTTCCAGTGCCCTGTAGACGCTGGTTCTTGGTCGTCTCCGGCATCGTCGTCCATACCGTCGATGTCTTGGGAGTCGAAGTCTAGCATGTCGGTTAAGTCATCGACAGTGGCTACGAAGTGGGTGGTGGGTGGGCTTCGAATTTCTTCGTCATCCGCATCCCAACCGTCCTGACCCCAATCCGGCCAGGGCTCTCCTGATAAAGAGACACACTTTAGCGAATTCAGGATGTCGCCAAATGGCGAGTGCTGAAAGATGTCCGCAGCGGTGAACTCCATGATCGGCGCCCAATCGGGTTCGATTGGCAGGGGCGCGGAAGGTTCGGGGTCCGGAGAGGAGTCCGGCACCTTGGAGTCACGAGCTTCACAAGGGACAGGGTTGGTATTCAGCTCTATCACCGTAGAGGTAGCAGCCCCCGAGGCGGTGTCCAGCCACCCATCCTCGATCGGCGCAGTCGGCTCCGAGCTAAGGGTCAGAGCGGACTCTTGTGCGGCCTCCAGGGCACTATCCGGCAGCAGAGCTAAATCACGCCCATCGTGACAGTGCGGCGTGCTCGGCTGTGGCTCGAATCCGTCGAAGATCAAGTCTCCACGGATGTCAGCCGTATAGTTCAAACTTCCAAATCTGACCTGATGGCCAGGGGCGTAGCTTTCGATCTGCTCCAGATGGCCAAGTGAATTGGCCCGCAGTGCAAAGCCGCCGAATACGAAGATCTATCAGGGGAGAAACGTCTCGCCCTGGACCGCGTTGTTGTTGATGATCGAAGGAGCTATCGGGCCTATAGGTGACGACACAGAGGAACTCTCAATGAAAGCACCAATGTCGGTGTCAAAACCGGCGGATCTCGGGTAGGGGGTCCCGAACTGTGCGTCTAGGCGGATGGTAACATGAGACAAGGGACACGATGTTTTTACCCAGGTTCGGGCCCTCTCGGTGGAGGTAAAACCCTACTACTGCTTGATTAATATTGATGATATGGGTAGTACAAGAGTAGATCTACCACGAGATCAAGGAGGCTAAACCCTAGAAGCTAGCCTATGGTATGATTGTTGTTTGTCCTACGGACTAAAACCCTCCGGTTTATATAGACACCGGAGAGGGCTAGGGTACACAGAGTCGGTTACAATGGTAGGAGATCTACATATCCGTATCGCCAAGCTTGCCTTCCACACCAAGGAAAGTCCCATCCGGACACGGGACGAAGTCTTCAATCTTGTATCTTCATAGTCTTGGAGTCCGGCCAAAGATGATAGTTCGGCTATCTGGACACCCCTAGTCCAGGACTCCCTCACCGTCCTTCGCCGCCTCAGATCTGCTTCCCCTCCGCCGACATATGGCCACGGCAACACAGTCAATAATTTGGCCATGGGTTCGTCCAAGCCTGCACCCTCCAGAACATCGGTTTCCTCGGTAAAAAGAAAAAGATCGGCGCGACATGTGGAGGTGACCACACCGACAACCGAAAAAGGCACTCCTCTTCCCTTATTCATGCAAATCTTACGTGTCTGCTTGCACGGTATTCATCTCACAAAAGACACTAGTTGACCACTTCTTCTTGATACTAGATGTTCCTAGTAACTCGCGATGCACAAGGTTTCTCCTCATATACTATTTCACCTTAGCTAGAGGTTCGTCGCCCCCTGAATTTCAATTTCTAGCCAGTTGATTTCCAATTAACGGAAGCATTCCCCGGCGTAACAGGCGCTAGTACGTCTATTACGCTGGGAAGCAGCGCCTTGGTGTTTATCTTAGGGGCGTGTGCGGCCTAGAGCTACTGGCGCCCGATCTGGAGGTCGGCCGGGATTAAAGGGATGGCCTGGGGGGCACTGCCAAGCACGGCGGTGGTGTGAGGTCGAGGGGAGGGCGGGGCGGCAGAGGCAGGGGTCTGGGCCGTGGTCGCTGGCGGTTCAAGAAAGATCGTCAACAGTGACTGGGGGGAGGTAGATGATACGTCTCCAATGTATCTATAATTTTTGATTGCTCCATGCTACTTTATCTACTGTTTTGGACTATATTGGGCTTTATTTTCCACTTTTATATTATTTTTTGGGACTAACCTATTAACCGGAGGCCCAGCCCAGAATTGCTGTTTTTTGCCTATTTCAGTATTTCGAGGAAACAGAATATCAAACGGAGTCCAAACGGAATAAAACCTTCGGGAACGTGATCTTCTCACCGAACGTGATCCAGGAGACTTGGACCCTACTCCAAGAAGCTTCCAGGGAGGTCACGAGGGTGGAGGGCGCCCCCTGGATGCGCCCCCTGCCTCGTGGGCCCCTCGGAGCTCGTACTCCTTCCTCCTATATATACCTACATATCCCCGTATGATCAGAACAGGAGCCAAAAACCTAATTCCACCGCCGCAACCTTATGTATCCATGAGATCCCATCTTGGGGCCTGTTCCGGAGCTCCGCCGGAGAGGGCATCCACCACGGAGGGCTTCTACATCAACACCATAGCCCCTCCGATGAAGTGTGAGTAGTTTACTTCAGACCTTCGGGTCCATAGCTAGTAGCTAGATGGCTTCTTCTCTCTTTTTGGATCTCAATACAATGTTCTCCCCCTCTCTCGTGGAGATCTATTCGATGAAATCTTCTTTTTGCGGTGTGTTTGTTGAGACCGATGAATTTTGGGTTTATGATCCAGCTTATCTATGAATAATATTTGAATCTTCTCTGAATTCTTTTATGTATGATTGAGTTATCTTTGCAAGTCTCTTCGAATTATCCGTTTGGTATGGCCAACAAGATTGGTAGTTCTTGCAATGGGAGAAGTGCATGGCTTTGGGTTCAATCTTGCGGTGTCCTGAAAGAGTTGCAAGGCACGTATTGTATTGTTGCCATCGAGGATAACAAGATGGGGTATTTATCATATTGCATGAATTTATTCCTCTAAATCATGTCATCTTGCTTAAGGCGTTACTCTGTTTTTAACTTAATACTCTAGATGCATGCTGGATAGCGGTCGATGAGTGGAGTAATAGTAGTACATGTAGAATGTTTCGATCTACTTGTCACGGACGTGATGCCTATATACATGATCATACCTAGATAACCTCATAATTATGCTCAATTCTATCAATTGCTCAACAGTAATTTGTTCACCCACCGTAGAATACTTATGCTCTTGAGAGAAGCCACTAGTGAAACCTATGGCCCCCGGGTCTATTCTCATCATATCAATCTATATCACTTTATTTACTTGCTTTGTTTTTACTTTGCCTTTACTTTTTACTTTGCATCCTTATACCAAAAATACCAAAAATATTATCTCTATCAGATCTCAGTCTCGTAAGTGACCGTGAAGGGATTGACAACCCCTAAGCGTTGGTTGCGAGTTGCTATCATTTTGTGCAGGTACGAGGGACTTGCTCATGACCTCCTACTGGATTGATACCTTGGTTCTCAAAAACTGAGGGAAATACTTACGCTACTGTGCTGCATCACCCCCTCCTCTTCGGGGAAAACCAACGCAAGCTCGAGACGTAGCAAGAAGGATTTCTGGCGCCATTGCCGGGGACGCTTACGCAAAAGTCAACATACCAAGTACCCATCACAATCCCTATCTCTCGCATTACATTATTTGCCATTTGCCTCTCGTTTTCCTCTCCCCCACTTCACCCTTGCCGTTTTATTCGCCCTCTCTTTCCCTATCTCATCTTTTTCCATTTGCCTTTTGTTTGCTCGTGTGTTAGTTTGCTTGCTTGTCATCATGACTAGTATTATATCTTCTTCGTTATCTCCCGAGAATGAAGTGCTAAATTTTAAACAAAGGGAGGGAGAAAATCTAAAAGATGCTTGGTATAGAATTTGCAATGCTCAAAATAGATCTACCAGGAAGCAATCTACTTTAGTTCTTCTTTGCAATTTTTATGTAGGCGCTAATCCTTGGTATAGATATATCCTTGATACCATTACCGGAGGGAATTTCTTGGGTAGCCATACTTTTGATTCCTATAATGCTTTAATAGATTTATTTGGCTCACCTCCTCTTTTGGTTAATGGAACTATGTTAACTTTGGAGCATGTTATGCAAAGGCTTGAAATTATTGAAAACAAAGTTGCTACCATTGAATCCATTGAAAATCTAGATAAAAAGATTCATAATCAAATTACTCAATATGGATCTAAGGTAGGAATTATTTTGAAAAATATTAAGGAGAAGGAACCCATGGTTAATGAAAAAATAAATCTAGACTCTACTCGTATCGATAAACTTGAGGGTATGATTACCAATTTGGGAACCGCTTCTTCCTCCGTAAAGAATACTCCTAGTCCTCCTACTAAAATTGCCAAGCTTATGTATGTTCCTAAAAATAAGGGTGAATCATCTAGTAAGGAAAATGCGGATCTTAAATCTATAAGTATTCATCCCGATCTTTTTACTATCATTAAGGAACCATTTGCTACGAATGAATTTTTCGATCTTATGCCTAAAGGTTTGATAATTTCTAGAAAGAAAGAAAATTCTAAGGGAGGTAGATGCCTGATTGAAGAATTGCCTACCAAAGATGGCAATACCTAGATCTATCCTTGCTTTTATGCCTAGCTAGGGGCGTTAAACGATAGCGCTTGTTGGGAGGCAACCCAATTTTATTTTTTATTGTTTTTTGTTTTTGGTTCTGTTTAGCAATAAATAATCCATCTACCTTCTGTTTGTATGTGGTTTTATGTTTTAATTAGTGTTTGTGCCAAGTAGGACCTATAGGATAACCTACGATGATAGTTGATTTGATTCTGCTGAAAAACAGAAACCTTAGCGCTCACGAGATTAGCTGCCATGTTTTACTGGAGAGTGCTTTTGCGTTGATTCTTTTTGCTGCTGATCTATAAAAATTTTTTCCAGGACTTCCTATTTTGGTAGAATTTTTAGAGTTCAAGAAGTTTGCGTTAGTTACAGATTACTACAGACTGTTCTGTTTTTCACAGATTCTGTTTTTCGTGTGTTGCTTGCTTATTTTGATGAATCTATGGCTAGTAAATTAGTTTATAAACCATAGGGAAGTTGGAATACAGTAGGTTTAACACCAATATAAATAAAGAATGAGTTCATTACAGTACCTTGAAGTAGTCTTTTGTTTTCTTTCTCTAACGGAGCTCACGAGATTTCTGTTGAGTTTTGTGTTGTGAAGTTTTCAAGTTTTGGGTGAATTCTTTTGATGGATTATGGAACAAGGAGTGGCAAGAGCCTAAGATTGGGGATGACCATGGCACCCCCAAGATAATCGAAGGACACTAAATAGTCAAAGCTTGGGGATGCCCCGGAAGGCATCCCCTCTTTCGTCCACTTTCGTCGGTAATTTACTTGGAGCTATATTTTTATTCACCAACATGATATGTGTTTTGCTTGGAGAGTCTTGTATTATTTGCGTCTTTGCTTGTTAGTCTACCACAATCATCCTTGCTGTACACACCTTTTGAGAGAGCCATACATGATTTGGAATTTGTTAGAATACTCTATGTGCTTCACTTATATCTTTTTGAGCGTGATAATTTTTGCTCTAGTGCTTCACTTAGATATTTTAGAGCACGGTGGTGGATTTGTTTTAAAAAAACTTGATCTCTCATGCTTCACTTAGATTATTTTGAGAGTCATTAATAGCATGGTAATTTGCTTAATGTTAATATACTTGGTGTTCAAGATATGTGAAACTTTCTTCTTGAGTGAATTAAATTAAGTTTGATGCTTGATAATTGTTTTGAGATATGGAGGTGATAATATCAAAGTCGTGATAATTGAATAGTTGTGAATTTGAGAAATACTTGTGTTGAAGTTAGCAAGTCCCATAGCATGCACGTATGGTTAAAGTTGTGTAACAAATTTGAAACATGAAGTGTACCTAGCTTGTGCATCCTTATGAGTGGCGGTCGGGGATGAGCGATGGTCTTTTCCTACCAATCTATCCCCCTAGGAGCATGTGCGTAGTCCTTGATTTTTGATGACTTCTAAATTTTTGCAATAAGTATATGAGTTCTTTTGACTAATGTTGAGTCCATGGATTATACGCACTTTTACCTTTCCGCCATTGCTAGCCTCTTCGGTACCGTGCATTGCCTTTCTCACATTGAGAGTTGGTGCAAACTTCGCCGGTGCATCCAAACCCCGTGATATGATACGCTCTTTCACACATAAACCTCCTTATATCTTCCTCAAAACAGCCACCATACCTACCTATTATGGCATTTCCATAGCCATTCCGAGATATATTGCCATGCAACTTTCCACTGTTCCGTTCAGCATGACATACTTTACTTTTGTCATATTGCCATTGCATGATCATGTAGTTGACATCGTATTTGTGGCAAAGCCACCATGCATTATTTTTCATACATGTCACTCTTGATTCATTGCACCATCCCAGTACACCGCCGGAGGCATTCATATAGAGTCATATCTTTGTTCTAGATATCGAGTTGTAATATCGAGTTGTAAGAAAAATAAAAGTGTGATGATCATCATTATTAGAGCATTGCCCTAGTGAGGAAAAGGATGATGGAGACCATGATTCCCCCACAAGTCGGGATGAGACTCCGGACGAAATAAAAAAAAGGAGAGAAAGGCCAATAAAAAAAGAGAAGGCCCAGAAAAAATGAGAGAAAAAGAGAGAAGGGGCAATGTTACTATCCTTTTACCACACTTGTGCTTCAAAGTAGCACCTTGTTCTTCATGTAGTGAGTCTCATACACATGTGCTTCAAAGTAGCACCATGTTTTGCATATAGTGAGTCTCATAAATTGTCTTGTTTATACTAGTGGGAATTTTCATTATAGAACTTGGCTTGTATATTCCAATGATGGGCTTCCTCAAAATGCCCTAGGTCTTCGTGAGCAAGCGAGTTGGATGCACACCCACTAGTTTTCTTTTGTTGAGCATTCATAGCTCTAGTGCATCCGTTGCATGGCAATCCCTACTCCTCATGTTGACATCAATTGATGGGCATCTCCATAGCCCGTTGATTATCCTCGTCAATATGAGACTTTCTCCTTTTTTGTCTTCTCCACATAATCCCCATCATCATATTCTATTCCACCCATAGTGCTATATCCATGGCTCGCACTCATGTATTGCGTGAAGGTTGAAAGAGCTTGAGATTATTTGAGTATGAAACAATTGCTTGGCTTGTCATCGGGGGTATAGAAGTTGGGAACATCTTTGCGTGACGAAAATGAAGCATAGCCTAACTATATGATTTTGTAGGGATGAACTTTCTTTGGCTATGTTATTTTGAGATGACATAATTGTTTGATTAGTATGCTTGAAGTATTATTTTTTTTTATCAATATGAACTTTTATCTTGAATATTTCGTATCTGAACATTCATGCCATGATTAAGAGGATTTACATTGAAATTATGCCAAAGTATCACTCCGCATCAAAAATTCTTCTTTTTATCATCTTGGGGATGCCTGATACGTCTCCAACGTATCTATAATTTTTGATTGCTCCATGCTACTTTATCTACTGTTTTGGACTATATTGGGCTTTATTTTCCACTTTTATATTATTTTTCGGGACTAACCTATTAACCGAAGGCCCAGCCCAGAATTGCTGTTTCTTGCCTATTTCAGTATTTTGAGGAAACAGAATATCAAACGGAGTCCAAACGGAATGAAACCTTCGGGAATGTGATCTTCTCACCGAATGTGATCCAGGAGACTTGGACCCTACTCTAAGAAGCTTCCGGGGAGGTCACGAGGGTGGAGGGCATGCCCCCCTGGGCGCGTCCCCCTGCCTCGTGGGCCCCTCGGAGCTCCACCGACGTATCCCCGTATGATCAGAACAGGAGCCAAAAACCTAATTCCACCGCCGCAACCTTCTGTATCCATGAGATCCCATCTTGGGGCCTGTTCCGGAGCTCCGCCGGAGAGGGCATCCACCATGGAGGGCTTCTACATCAACACCATAGCCCCTCCGATGAAGTGTGAGTAGTTTACTTCAGACCTTCGGGTCCATAGCTAGTAGCTAGATGGCTTCTTCTCTCTTTTTGAATCTAATACAATGTTCTCCCCCTCTCTCATGGAGATCTATTCGATGTAATCTTCTTTTTGCGGTGTGTTTGTTGAGACCGATGAATTGTGGGTTTATGATCCAGCTTATCTATGAATAATATTTGAATCTTCTCTGAATTCTTTTATGTATGATTGAGTTATCTTTGCAAGTCTCTTCGAATTATCCGTTTGGTTTGGCCAACTAGATTGGTAGTTCTTGCAACGGGAGAAGTGCATGGCTTTGGGTTCAATCTTGCAGTGTCCTTACTCAGTGACAGAAAGAGTTGCAAGGCACGTATTGTATTGTTGCCATCGAGGATAACAAGATGGGGTATTTATCATATTGCGTGAATTTATTCCGCTACATCATGTCATCTTGCTTAAGGCGTTACTCTGTTTTTAACTTAATACTCTAGATGCATGCTGGATAGCGGTAGATGAGTGGAGTAATAGTAGTAGATGCAGAATCATTTCGATCTACTTGTCACAGATGTGATGCTTATATACATGATCATACCTAGATAACCTCATAATTATGCTCAATTCTATCAATTGCTCAACAGTAATTTGTTCACCCACCGTAGAATACTTATGCTCTTGAGAGAAGCCACTAGTGAAACCTATGGCCCTCGGGTCTATTCTCATCATATCAATCTATATCACTTTATTTACTTGCTTTGTTTTTACTTTGCCTTTACTTTTTACTTTGCATCCTTATACCAAAAATACCAAAAATATTATCTCTATCAGATCTCACTCTCGTAAGTGACCGTGAAGGGATTGACAACCCCTAAGCATTGGTTGCGAGTTGCTATCGTTTTGTGCAGGTATGAGGGACTTGCGCGTAACCTCCTACTGGATTGTTACCTTGGTTCTCAAAAACTGAGGGAAATACTTACGCTACTGTGCTGCATCACCCCCTCCTCTTCGGGGAAAACCAACGCAAGCTCGAGACGTAGCAGTAGACGAAGGCCATCTGCCCGTTCCTTATAGATCGGACGGTTCATTAAAAAAATTGACTGACCTATTTATTTCCAGTCGACTGTTATCTTAGATATGACCACATGTGGTGGTGTGCTGGAGGAGTACCTACATTTCTTGTGCTCATATATTACAAAATCATACGGAGTAGAATCTAATTTTGTTTGCCATGCAATGTTGTAGAGCTATCATATATCTCCTGTCATTTATTTTTCAGCCACCTGCTATCTGCTACTTTTACAGTGCACTAGTTCTGCACACACTTCACCCATACTCTCACTATTGTGTTTTTAGAGTCTGCCGAAAGAGAAGCAGCAAAGTAAAGAGAGAAGTCGAGCCAGCTTTCTTCGCGGGTAGGCATGACACGTTACAGCGCTGTAAAGGGTGCAATGTCAGCAGATGGAGACGGTAAACATAGCTCTGGAGTTGATGACCTCGCTCGCAATGAACCACCATCCCAGGTGCTTGCTTTAACTTCGCGGTGTCATATGTGGTTGCATGTTCCATATGGTGTCTAGCTTGTATTCGAAAGGCCGAAGTCGGTCTTTGATAAGGAAAGATATTTTTTTACATGAACCACCATCCCGTGAGCACCAGAAGACAAATAGCTAGTCAGGGCAGTGGCCGAGCCAGTGACAAGCCCAACAAAGATAGGCATCACCTGGAATCCAACTAAAAAGCTGCGATGGTGGCGAAGCAGCCCGCCTCCCACCAGGCTCTCAGGTCCCAGATGATCATGCTCACCACTCCAGCCGGATGTCTAGCTTGTATTGCTTCCAATTTGGTTAAATTGCATCTTCTTAGCTTACACATTATACCTTTGAATATGACATGCCTTTCTGTTTTTGGTACATACTAGTACATGTGTGTATTAACCATGTTCTTACATCAAACTAATGTTCTTGTGTATCCCTCATCAATCACTTATGATGAGGCAGGCAGGCAAGGGGACTACTCCTCATTTAAAGAATGCAGCGTCAGCCTCCCGACATGATTCTCAAGAAAAAGAAATGCTAGATGAAGATAGTGAACGTAGCTCTGTAGTTGATTACAGTATTTCCCCTACACTAGCATCGCAGGTGCTTGCTCTAACTTGGCAGCGTGATATGTGGTTGCATGTTGCATATGGTGTCTAGATTGTAATTCTTCGAATCTGGTTAAACATCATGTGCTAGTCTGCTTAGCTTATACATTATACCTGTTAATGTGACATGCCTTCCAGTATTTAGTACATAGTACATCTGTCTATTAAGCATGTCCTTATGTAAAACTATTGTTTTTTTGTATCCCGCATCAATAAATATGACGAGACACCTTTAGTATATGCAGTGCGATATTAGTTGCATCTTTCATATGATTTATAGCATGCGCTGCTTCTAATTTGTTGAAATTCCATTTATGATGGGACGCTTTTAACTTGGCAGAGTCATATTGGTTGCATCTTTCATGCGGTGTCTAGCTTGCATTACTTCTTATTTGCTGGAATGGTTTCTGCTTAGTTTACACAAACAATTGTGAACATGCCATGCCGTCCCGTTTTCGTACATATTCCATCCTGGTATCATGTGTTTGCCTTATATCAAAGTAGTGATTGTCAGTATCATGCATGAATGAGTTCTGAAGAGAGATTTTTATTGCTTTTTCTTGTCGGTTTTACTTGACAATTCAAAATCAATAAAGCGGAAGGAACTTAGCAAGGCAGCGGATAAAGGTGCTCCTTCCGAACGGAGGGCCTCTATAGTTTCTACTCCTCCACACCCCCAAGATGATTTCCAAGACAACACATGCATAGACACTCAACAAAGTTGTGTTTATGATGAGCACGTCTCCCCTAGTGCACCATCACCGGTGCTCCCTCTAACTTGGCACTGTTATATGTGGTTGCATGTTATGTGTGATGTATAGCTTGTATTGCTTCTAATTTTGTTGAATTCCATCTACTTACTTTACACATTATACTTGAATAAGACACGTGTTCATGTTTCTAGAACATACAATATCTGTCTATCACACCATGTTCTTACATCAAATTACTACTGTTGTGTAACCTGCAACAATCACTTATCATAAGACACGTTTGACTTCGGAGTGTGATATATGTTACATCTCACATTCTTTCTAGCTTGTACTACTAATTTGTTGAAATGGCACTTATGACGAGACAATTTTAACTTGGTAGAGTGATATTCATTGCATCTTTCATATGGTGTCTAGCTTTCATTGCTTCTAATTTGTTGAAATGCCTTCTCCTTAGTTTACACATCATAAGCTGTGAATATGCAATGTTGTGAATATGCAATGGCACTAATGACGAGAGACCTCTAACATGGTAGTGTGATGTTGTTTGCATCTTGCATATGATTTATTTCTTGTACTGCTTCACATTTGTTTAAACGCCATTTATGATGAGACAAGTAGATACAACCCTAGTTCTTGCAACACCTACCACAGTACTACCAGCTGCATGACTTACTCGTGCGTCAACTGAGCTAGCAGCATGTTTCCAAGCTCTCTTGCCAGCTGACACTACTTCCCAAGCACTCTTGACACAAGACGAGTTGGCAATATCGGATGAACCTTGTGAGCTTCAACGACAAGAAGGTAGTTGCTGGAGTCAAGTTACAGTTGCATGCTTCTTTATATGTAGTCTCACAGTTTGATGTACACTAACACTTCCTATGTTCGTTGTTGGACTAGCACCTAGGAGCAAGAGGAAACAAACATCAGGGATATTGCTCGATAGGTTAACTAAATCTAGAGGAGGAAGAATGGAGATCCGTTTTGAGGCAGGTTTAAAAAGGCCACGTGATGCTATAGAGTCAGCCAAGTTAGTATCAGAGGCAGCAGTTGCCATTAGGTATCATGTACGTATCCTCCCAACATGGATTCGGTACAGGAATGACAAAGACGAAACCCAATTCAACACCTTCCTCGACCACTTATCTGTAAGTATGGTATGTATGGAAACTAGTAATATTGTCTTGCTCTGTCCCATACTTTCTAGGTTGCTGATAATGAGACTCCCATAATTTTCAACAGATGAGGTTCAAGTTGGATAGCCAAGATGATGCAACCAGACAAGCTTGCACCCATGTTTTCAAGTCTGCTCTGAGACAATATCGGTATAACTTGAGGAAAATGCACTTTGAAGGCAAGGCTAACAGTGGACTTTCCCAAACATCTCCAGTGGAAAATATATCGGATGAAGACTGGAGGGGCCTTGTTAAACACTGGTCTGATCCGAAGTATTAGGTACATTATATATATGTGATCAGATCACATGTTGAAGTCCTATTTACGCATGTGCCACACAAATCTATCTTTTTGTAGGTGAACTGTTCAAAGAACAAGTCCAACCATACGAAAGTGAAATTCCAACAGACGACAGGATCTCGTAGCTATGCACCGATGGAAATGGTAAAGAATTCGATCAAAAGGTATCCCACTCCATGATTGGCTCTTTATTGTACCTATGTGCATCTAGGCCGGATATTATGCTTAGTGTTTGCATGTGTGCCCGATTTCAAGCTACACCAAAGGAATCACACCATAAGGCTGTGAAGCATATTCTTCGATATCTAGCTCACACTCCAACAATTGGATTATGGTATCCCAAGGGCTCTTCCTTTGATCTCATTGGATATTCTGACTCTGACTATGCTGGTGATCGGGTGGACCACAAGTCAACATCAGGCACATGTCATTTCCTCGGACGATCCTTGGTATGTTGATCCTCGAAGAAGCAGAACTGTGTATCACACTCTACTGCTGAAGCTAAGTACATTGTTGCTGGATCCTGCTATGCACAATTGCTATGGATGAAGCAAACCCTCAAGGACTATGGCATCAATGTGAAGAATGTGCCACTCTACTGCGACAATGAGAGTGCTATCAAGATTGCTCACAATCCAGTTCAGCACTCAAAGACAAAGCACATCCAGATTCGTCATCATTTTCTTCATGACCATGTGTTGAAGGGCGACATCTCCATCGGCCATGCAAATACTGAAGACCAGCTGGCCGATATCTTCACAAAGCCCTTGTATGAGAAGAGATTTAGCAAGTTGCGGTGTGAGCTAAATATCCTAGATTCTTTGAATGTTCTTTGAAAAGGACACACATCCTAACACTTATGCAAACTTGATGACTTAGATGTGCAACACACAAAGTAACGTTTTTCTTCAATCAATGAAGACTAACCCTCTAAGTGTGAAGAAATTAATGAAGAATTTGATTCTCAGAACCCTACGACAATTGTACGCGGTGTCTGAAATCATCATTCTTATACGGTGGGTTACGCCACCAACCAAAATTGAAAATCTTCAATTTAAGTTATTTTATTTTTGAAATTCCTCAATTGTTCAATTTCCTCAACTTTGCATTGTCTTCACTCTTTCCGTCGTTGTTCTTCATTGACTATATATATATATATAGACACACACACACATACACACACACGGTGGCGCTAAACTAAGCGAGCACGTAAATTAAGCTATCCTGCGCTCTGACCGCTAACTATCGCGCACCGCTTGGCCAGTACATCCCCGCTGTATGGTAAAAGGAGCAAGAAATATGGTAATAGATTTATTTTCATTACGGTGGTGATGCAGCCCACCTTCGCCCCGTATCTCTATTTATTAATCACAGTAAAAGTCCTAGTGTATGTCGTAATGGAATGAAATCCTCTTACGGCGTTGCACACACTACTCATGACGGTAAAAATAATAACAATATGGTAATAGAATACATTATATTACTGGTTGCTGTGGACCAATTCTCTCTATGTAGTAATTGCATTACAAGGGTATGGATAGGGTCAAGCTATGTGGTAATTACATTACTATGCATGGATATGGGTTAGTAAGAGATATGCTACGGTTACCACATATATAGACGGCTATTATTGCAAAGTGGGAATATTTATTATACTTTGATCTTGGGTCCTTAATACACCCTCTCATTATTTTACTATCCAATGGGTAATGTTTACTTACAGACATCCACAGAATAGACAAGTCTGGGTTACTAATATTTTACGATTAAAATCTGATTGGCTGAGAAGGGCACGCAGGGAATTCTGCGTGCATGATCCATTACTAAAACTAACCCTAATTACGACTGAATTTACCATCATATCTGGGGGAGGCGCATGGACCAGGAGACTGGGCTATTTAGTGGTGATGGTAATCCATTACTATGTACGATTAGAATTTTATGAAGGGAAGTTTCAGTATGGGATGGTTCGGCTAATTAGCGTAGGAGCCTGATTCGTTCAGGAGGCCGGAGCGTACGCTAGGCAATAATGCGCTCCTGCGCTATATATATATATATATATATATATATATATGAGTTTTTAAGTTCTCCACAACAATCACTTATTGCTAATTCTTCAAGTTGCCTTTCCTGCTAAGTGAATGTGATCGGACCCTTTCCCCCTCTATGCTAAACTCAACCCAGTCTATTCACAAATTCTTCATGTGCGTTCTATTTGAAACCCGTTCAAAATCTTCACTGTGTCCTTGTCAGCTGAAGAATTTGGAAATGATACATTAAAATATTTTTATCTGAATTTTCAGCTTTTACCGCTCAAACCGTTCCACATCCCACGATAAGATTTAACTATTCACCCATGATCTCACACGATCGCCACCACACTGTACATGGGAGACACATGTCGCTAGGATGAGAAGGGTCAGGGGCACGTTCGTCCATTTTCCTCGGGCAAGCGGGTTTTCACCTCGGCTATAAATACCCCTCACCCTCCTCAGACTGCATTTACCCCGCTCGATCTCACTCCCCTCGCTCGAGCTCTCAAGCCCTAGCGCTGCCGCTACCTTCATCATCACTGGTGAGGAAGAGCTTCACTGCCTCAACCTCGTCGCCATCGTACTCGCGCCGACCGCGGAAATGTTCACTCCACCGCCGCCTTAGTTGTCTTCCTCTGCCAAGTTAGGGCGTGGAAGATCTGGACTGATGAACTTCCAAATATACACTCTCAGTTCGTCGTGTTCTTTGTCAAGGGTAATTAGAAGTTATTTTTACTGCCTTTGTTGATTCTGATGATTTCCATAAAATCTTCAAAAGGTGTTTATTCTTCAACTTCCACACTCTAAACACCTCACGCAATCATCTGTTCTTGATCTCTTTCTCTAAGTGATGATTTTCCTCAAGATTCCTCAATTGTGTGAATTTCACAATCCACACAACTCTGGAACCTAAGTCAAAGAATGCTTAGTGAAATTCTTCAAGACATATCTGGTCAATTTCCTCAAACTTGTTCCGTTTTGCAAAAACATTTGAGAACGCATATGACCTCTCCAAATTCTTCGCACATATAATCTGTTCACAGGTACACATGTCTGCTGCTGAATCACTAGGTTCTCATCAACTTAACTCATTTGCAGCATTCCTCGAAGAAAAGCTGCATACTTCTTCGGAGAACTCAATAGTTCAAAATCCCCCGCTGAAGAAAACGGCAGATGGCAAGAAACCTCAGAAGGGAGGGAAAAATTGGAAGTCAACACTGCTTCTGAGATACCTGCTGACATCTATGCAGGGTATTGCACAATAGATGAGGCAACTCATGGTAAGGAAACGAAGAATGAGCGCAAGGTGCGCATACAGAAAATTGAACGAAGATGGGCACGAGAATGGAGGGAATACAGATATGTCACTCCAAAGTACATGAAGAAATTCGCTCTAAACCCTCCTTGCCCAATACCTCCGTTGGCACCTGGCAAAATTGCTGATCCCACTAGCATCAAGCATGGTGAGGACTATGCTGATGAATGGGCCAAGCGGCAAGCCAAGTTGGCCAAACAGGCCAAAGAAGTAGTGAGGAAATTCAATGAAGACTCTGTTGCTGCCGTTGCTGAGGCCTCCACAAGCAAGAAGGCTATGCCTAAGAAGCCTGCACGCAAACCAACTTCCTCAGCAATGCCCTCACGACATATTCCTGAAGCTGCTCCAGTTCCTCAGGTTGCAAAACCCTCAGCTCCTCCGGCAAAGTCCT
The DNA here is from genome assembly GCF_018294505.1 of Triticum aestivum. NCBI lineage: Eukaryota > Viridiplantae > Streptophyta > Magnoliopsida > Poales > Poaceae > Triticum > Triticum aestivum. The sequence goes on along the minus strand of NC_057798.1, from coordinate 189,929,686 downwards.
CGGCACCTGTGCATCTCGCCTCTTGCCAAAGGACCACACGCATCTCAATTGCCTCAGGAGCTTCTGCAAGTTCTTCAGCTCCTCCTCAGTCTTCCAAAGGCCCCACTTTGCTGAAGACCAAGGTCACCGCTAGATGAGGCACTCGACCAATTCCTCACAAGAAGCAAGTTGCCTTCCAAGTACTGTTAGATGATGACAAAGCTGATGATGAATAATTGGCTGAAATCATCAAGGACAGATAGCAAAGGGCCGCTAGAGACAAGGGCAGTGCTGTGCCCCTCCTGTTGGATCTGAAGAAGATCTTGGACTTCATTGACCTCTGGCACACTGATCGAAACACTCCTTTGCTAGAGTTAAACCTCACACCTAGTCAAAGTCACATGTTGACGGCTTTCATCTCTAAAGAGAAATGGAGATATGAGAAAGCCAGGTCTATGAAGAAAGCCCAGTACAAGAAATAGCGCTTTCTGAAGGACGCCATTCTTACGCTATCGCCTGAACAACTCATCGCTCTGCAATCTGAGATCAAGAAGCTCGGTGATGAATTTGACGCCTACAAGGCAGAATGGCTGGGAGCCAAAGTCAGATTCATCAAAATGGCATAGGGACTCACTTCCAATGTTGTTGATCCAACGCACATTGAAATTCCTCAGGCTGAAGCATCTGCACAGCCAACTAAGAACATGCCAGCATCGCTGATGAAAATCAGGATGCTAATGAAACTGCAAGCACCAGGGTTGATGAACCAATTCCAGCCACTGAAGAAATTGCCAGGGCAACCACTAGTGTTGCGCCTGAAGAACAAGACAGGACAGCTGAAGCATCTGAAGTTGCACCTGAAGAAGTTGAACAAGTCAGGACAACTGCATCAGTTGTGTTTGAAGAAATTGCACTAATCTCCTCTGCTCCTCCTGCACCAATGCCAACACCAAGTCCAATTCTTCCTTCTACATTAGAGGTTAAGAAAACCAAAGCTGCGGAGCGAGCTGCTCTGAAGAAAAGGAAAGCATCTGCTTCCTCAGAATCTTCTACTCCCAAGAAGGCGAAGATTTTGACCAACTCACTTGAAAATCCAATTGATGTTGTTCCTCTTTCAAGCATGCCATCAAAGGAAATCATTCCTTTTGGTGAAGATTATGTGATTCCAAGTGAATCAGATGAAGAAAATCCTTCTGCTGCTTCGATAGAGCAGGTGGATGAAGAAATTAAAGTGGACACTATCACTTCAACCCCTTTGGTATCATCGCCCGTGCCTCAGTTCACGGCTGAAGAGGCAGACATTGAAGAAATGGATGAAGAAGAAGACGTGGAATTTGGGAGCACCACGCCTATGATGAATGATGACTTTTGGGAAAGTCAGCACCCCAACTCTCCCTTGTTCACGCCACTGCAACAAATTCATCAGTCCCCAGTACATACTGAAGTTCAAATGGGCTCTGATGAAACTCGCACTACTCCTTCCATTCCTGAAGAAATCCCAGCCACTAGTGCTGATGATAAAGCCGCTGAAGAAATAGAGACCCAGGCTGCTACTGAAGCAGAAATTGAAATTCCTCAGCCTGTGGTTCCTGAGAATGTGATTCCTGAAGCTGTGCTGCAACTGACTGATACTCCTCAGCCAAAGCCAAAGAATCCATTCTCGAAGACTCCAAAGTTCAAAGCTGATGACTTCTTCCATGAGCATGTGTTCTTCACAACTACAATCCTTATGACTCTGCTCGTCTTAGAAGGAAGCGCTTCTGGACTACCAGCCAAGCAAACTTCTATTCTTCACTGCTTTTCGATAAGGACAAAGTCTTCGACCATGAGCATATTCCTCATGTGGATATGGAATCGATGCCATGCTTCACACCAGTCCTCGGTGTTCTTCATGACGCTGGATTGCTCAACTTCTGCACCGGTATATGTGATTGGAATGAAGAACTAATTCTTCAGTTCTATGCGACGTTGCACATCACCGGAAATGTTGAAGATGTAAATTCTTGGGTGTTGGACTGGATGACAGAGAACACTCACTTCAAAGCACCAGCCTCTGAATTGCTTCATGCCCCGCCTGTCAGTCCTCCCCTTGAAGGTGCTTGTCTTATATATCATGAACCTGAGCTGTCTGATCACTACATGCAAGTGTTGATGAAGTCGCTGAAGCCCGGTCGAGCCCCAAGGACCAAATTCCTCATGAAGGAATTGCTATATGTGCCACGGACTGTCTATCGCATTCTGACCAAGACATTGAGTCCAACCAAAGGCCATGACTCAAATGAAGAAGAAGTCGTTGGCATCATGAAGAAGCTGCTGTTCAATATCATGCATGGTATCCCAATAAACAACCATGACTTCTTCATGCAGACTATGGCAAATGTTGCACTTTCTCCCTTTGAATTGAAGCCTTACACTCCCTGGATTATGATATTCCTCAGATCAACGTCTTCAATTAATTACAAGGCTGACACACTCAACCATGGCAGCTACTTGCCTCTCATTGAAGTCCTCAAGTGAACGTTTTCCTTAGCTGATGAAAAGGGCAAGTCCACTGCAACTGTTGATGAAGGCATTCGTCCATTGGTTGGACAGTTTCGCAAAGCTGCCTCGTACTCCAACAATGATGACTCTGCCACTCATGACTCTGCCAATGCTTCCAAGCAAAATCCTCAAGGCACAGCTCCAAGGGTGATGATTGATCGTGAGCCTCTCCTCAGTCTTCATCAGAAGGTCGATCGCAATCACAAATGGGTCAAGCGTCAGTTTGGTTCAATTCTTCACAACATGACTGCTACACATAATTCATTGAAGAAGAACCACTACTACCTCCATGAAGTATTTGATCGCACCTGGGCTGTTCTGACTCATCTCTGTGGTGACGAAGATCTTCAGCAGATGGGCTTCAAGCAGGACTTTGACTGGTCTAAGCCTACGGCGAAGAAACTCAAGAAAGTCAAGGTTCCTCCCTTGCAGGCTAGCTCATTTTCTTCATCGCATGAGACTGATGAAAATGAAGACTTGGACGACACTACAGCAGGCCCTACTCCAACAACCGACCCCAACAACGTTGGCGCTCCTCCATCAACCTCGTGATGATATTCCTCAGGGGCGTTAGTCCTCACTTTTCGTCCCTTTTGGTCATTTGATGACAAAGGGGGAGAAATTTGAGTTAGTCTTCAAGCAGGTCTATCTATATGGGCATTTTTTTGTTAAGTTGCAACTCTCACTCTTCTGAAGTGTTTATTGATCGAGTTGTCTTAAGTCCGATGGTGACCTGATAATTTTGCTATGTTTTTCTGCATGCTATTTCCTCATACATGTTATGCACGCATGCTGATTTACATCAGTCACCATATTTCATCATGCATTTCAAATTCTTCATTCGATATGTTAAATGCGTGTATGAATTACAAGATATAGGGGGAGATCTCCATGATTCTACTCTTCAAATGTGCATTGCTTCAAAAGCAAATTCCTCACTATGCACATCTTCAGGGGAGTTCTTCTATATCTTGCAATCAAATTCCTCAATATTGAGCACTTTCAATTCATATGTTTATCCCCGTTGAAAACTTAACCTATATTGTCATCAATCACCAAAAAGGGGGAGATTGTAAGTGCATCTAGTGCCCCTTAGTGATTTTGGTGTATTGAAGACTTATAGGTTAAGGGACTAATATGTTTGTGAGTGTACACAGGCTCTATAAGTCGATGAGGAGTTTGATATTTACAATGAATGTCGACCCCTAAAAATGAATGTCTTCAGCCGAATACTTTGGTTCTCCTAAAGACTTTGAAAGTGAAGAAATTGGTGTGACCTTGAAGACTTGGATATTCATGCAAGGATTATGAAGCGTGAAGACTTTGTTTTTCATAGTTTCATTTTCTCTTTCTGGAGTCATAGGAAACACCATACTGTTAAAGGGGGTCGAGGTAATACTAAGGAAATTGATTTCCAAGTGATGCTCATCTCAAAATCCTACACCTACCCAGTCCTTTCGAGTAAAGCCACTGGAAATCTCATATCAATTCAGTCAATTTCTTCAGTGACAGAGACGAAGATCTTCTGGTCTCTGAGGAATTTGTTCTAACTGAGTTAGGAATTCGCCAGTGTGGATTGCCTACACAGTGAGGAACATGATAGCCCTGAGGAATTCGAATCTCAAAGCCGACCATTGTTGTGCTATGTGCCAGCTGTCCAAAATATCCTACCACCTAACGGTCATATCATTGAAGGGCATTTATGTCTTATCATGTCGGGCTGCTCCCTAGGCTATAAATAGCAGCCCCCACAACCACTAGTTGGTTGGCTGCTCCGAGAGAAACTGACACTTGTCAATTGAGAGCATCCCATCCTCCGAGGACTTTGAGCGAAAATCATCAAGTGAGGAAAACCCAAATCCCAAACCCAAACACCTCCAAACCCAAAGTGATTGAGCATCACTAAAGAGATTGTTCCTATTTGGAACTGACGCTTGTTACCTTTGAGGATTGTGTATCCTCCAGATGGTTAGGCGTCATGGTCTGAGCATCCAAGAGGAATTGTGGATCGCTGAGTGACCAAGTTTATGAAGGTTTGGAAGTCACCTCTGAAGACTTACCATGAGTGTTGGGCGAGGTCTGTGTGATCTTAGCTGAAGGAGAATACAGTGAGGCCTGTGTGTCCGGGAGTGTGTGTGCTCGAGTTTAAATACTCAGCCGCTCCAAGCAGACGTACAACTATCACAACAGTTGGAACTGGTCTACCAAATCATTGTCTTCACCAAGCCTACTGGTTGTATTTCTTCAACCCTTTCATTTCCTCATTCATGTGTTGATGAACCTAATCATTACTGTTTGAAGACTTTGACTGAAGACTTTCTCTACTTCCTCAATCCAATTTCTTTAGTCACATTGTCTTCAGCCTGCTTATCCTGTGTTTACGCTTCCTGTACTCTGTGTTTGTCTTTCATTTCATCATGATGACTATGCTATTGCTCTATTATGCTTATACTTGAGTACTTATTCTGCTGCTAGTTGTTCGTGACTTAGGAATTTCCTCACCCTGAAATTCCTCAGTGACGAATTTGTAAAAATCGCCTATTCACCCCCCCTCTAGTTGACTTAACGCACTTTCACCCTTGATAAGGCCTCCAGCAGTTTCGGCGGTAGGATCGTCTCGCCCGCGACATGGAACATGGCCGCACCTTTGATGGGTACATGCTCTGCAAAATCTGTCGTCTGGCTGCTACGTGCTCTGGCTTGTTTGTAGGAACGAGAGCCTTTCTTCGGTGGTATCTTCCTCTCCTTTTTCTCGGGCTAACCATCCAGACCTTCCTTAACCCCTCTAGCAGTGTTGTCGGGCTAGGCACTGTACGACCCTCGTCTAGTTCATTGGGGCAGCATCTTCAGGCGTGTCCTGTGGGGATTGCATGAAGAGAGACTTCTTCCAATCAACCCTAGGACGTTCCTGCCTGAACACATCATCTATCTCCTCATCAGCATGCTGATAGCCCAAGTCATCATATGGCTGACTTATCGTTTCTACATCATCGTTATAGGCGCTTGTATTGAGGAACCGAAGAGGGTCATCCTCGTCCATCTCATCATCCATTCTTTGTTCTGTGGGGGCGATTACACAAGCCACTATTGGACCCCCTTCCTCGCGCCGCCCGCCGCTCTCACTCGGCACTACAGGTGCTGGTAATTGTGTAGGCGGGGTGGTGGTGTTCATACCTGCTTGCTGATGTGTGGTTATTGTTGTGCTCTCGGCCTCCAGACAAAGAAGATTCTTTTGCCATAGCGGCATCCAACCCTTTTAGTTTCCAAGCTGCGTCGAGGTCTCATCCGCCTCTCTCTCGAGCCGTACTAGAAGAGGCAAATCCTCGTGCCCCAATTTCACACTCGATAAGGTAACCCTGAAGTGCCCACCGGGAATCGGCTGGCCGTGCAACGTGAGTTCCAAGGGCTTCGTTATCGCCGCCTTTCCCACATCCACCTTCTGGCCTTTGATCATGTAGAGTATAGTGCACATGGTTTTGTTGGCCTGCGATGACATGTGTACAACATAAAACATCCGAAAGGCAACGAAAACAAAATATTCTAGATATATGTTGGTGCAACGTGTAATTACCATGAAGGTGTCGAGCTCAGCCAAAGACGAAGGCCCACCTAGCACGCCAGAGACAGAGGACGGGCTGCTATGAGCGGGTGCGGGTACGGGAGCAGGTTATGGTGTGGTTGTGATGTTCACCGAGTTTCTCCCGACGAAGCTGGCCATGGGAAAATCATCTGTCGTCTTGTCTGGATTTTCCTTCATCCAGTTGATGACAGTCGGGGTCAAGTTAGCAGCGAAATCATTTCTGCAGGCAACTATAGTTGCAGCGACTGCCTGTTGGACCATCTCATTTTTATCATGAGCTGCTTTTTTGCGTTCTCGGCTTATTTTTTTCGAACGCAAGCTTCACCTTCTCGTTGATGTCTGCCTGACTGAACTTTGTTTTCTGCTTCTCGGCCTCCGGGCCCTCATTGTGACCTTCCACGTGGCGCCGTCTCCGGTGCCGTGCACACGTCCATATTGCGGCCGCTGGTCCAAAGGGAGTCCCTTCAGTTTGTTCAAGGACCGATTGAGAGGGGTGTCCCACTTGAGCCTCGTCGACAAAGACTCGCTTTTGGTTGCAAGCCTGTGTTACTTCTCCTACAAAAGGAATGTGAACCGTTTACGAATGTGTAGTCGACTTGATCAGAAGCTAAATGTAAGGTGATAAAAGAATAATTACCAATATTCTAATCAATTCCTCGTGATCATGTCCGTGTAAAAAACCTCCTTTTCCTTGTCCCACTTGTACCGGGCCCTGATGAAGTCACGCTCCAAGAGGGCGGTGAACTTTGTGAAGGGGTATGGGATCCCCGCGGCCTTCACATTCTGCGTCCTCCTTATCCCATATGGGCCTTTTGCCAAGGTAGCCACGACTTCTGAGGAGTTGGTTCCCCGTGTTCCTTTGCTGAAGCCCCTTGAATTTCTCATCCTTAGTCTTGCCTGCGTCGGTAGCGCAAGTGTCCTTGAACTTTTGGAACTCCTCTTCCCTAAGTGTCGAATTGTCCTCTAGAATCTTAGACATGGATTCTTGAGCATCAATAGCTCGTTTCACCCTCCCTTTCCAGGAGGCCAAATCATTGTTCAACATGCCCATGGCGTGATTGTTAATCTTTTCATCTTCGGATCATCCCACGGGTGTTCTATGCGGTCATCCCGGTCGGGGAAGTGGAATCTCTTGTGCAGCTTTGTTAGGAGCAATTGCTTCAAATTTTCTTTACCCCTTAAGTCATCGTCGTTGATGCTTGCGGTTTCCCATAGGATGCATCCAAGTTGGTTCCCGTAGCACCTGCGAGGTTCATCCGACTCTAATGGCTCAAACTTGCGAGGGGCCATCTTTGTGATCAGCAGCCGTTCGATGCCGAGTTTGTTAGGTTTTCGTACCCTCTGCTTCTTTTACTTCTTATTTTCGTTAGCGACTTCGGCGCCGGTACCTTCCCCACCGGTCTCGGCGCTGCCATCAGTGCCGATGCCATCGGTGTCGATGTCGGCATTAGTACCATCATCGAGGCCGCCCTTCAAACCTTGATTGTGCTTAGTTGCCAAGAAGTCGAGGTAGTTATGTTCACCCTCATAATCCATATCGTCTGCATCATGGCCAGAAGGCCTAGTTTCTTCGTTGTTCGACATATTTCCGACGATTAAGTCTCATCGTTTAATTCTTAAACTATAATAAAATGAGTAATGACATAAAAAAGCTCTATGGTTTGTCAGAATATCGTTTCATTCCCATCGCAGCAAATCCCAACACTTGACATGCCTACTTTCTAGCACAAGTCAAGCCAAAAATCACGGGAAATTTTGGCATGACCTTTGCTAAAAAGTGGACATATCGAGCGCCTGAAATTTACCAGAACGGAAATATATCAACATTGGTGAAACATATGCCACTCGGATCATTTACCCTGCACATAACCATCATTTTCCAAATATTACATGTCCAAAATATCACATGACCAAATTCCAAATATCACATGTCCAAATCACATGTCCACATATCACATGTCCACTTCAAATTTGCATATAGCAGGAAGAAAATATAGAACTTGAAGAAAAATGCAAGAAGTCATTTTTCTTCACAATATTTGAAACTAGTGTTAATCAATTCTGTTTTTTTATCTAAATAGCAAAAATTGCTTTAACTAAAAAATACATAGAAGTCTGTTAACTACACCTAAAACACCTAAAATACCTAGAATTTTGTGAACTACACCTAAATTCTATGAATTACACCTAAAACACCTAAATTGCCTACTAGAACCTCCACCAATAAAAATTGCTAGAATAATATTTCTATCCTAATTTGATACCTAGCTAAATACCAATAAAAATTCCTAGAATAATATTTCTGTCATAATTTGATACAGAAAGTATAAACAAAAAAATTGACTTGATTTATGTCCTATTTTATAATATGGATAATTTTACCTATTTTCTGAACTTTCTGACATAAAACTTCTATGAATATTTTGAATTCAGAATTCACAAAATGCCTACAACCATGAACAGTAGGAACATCAAAATCTAGCTATTTCATCAACACATGTTCTGAAATTTGAATTCACAATTTTCCGAATTTTTAATTCACAACATCAGTTTCTGAATTTGAATTCAGAAAGCTACTGTATTTCAGTTGTAAATTAAACCTAGCTATTTCATCAACACATCAATCATTTAACTAAATTTATTTAACTACATGAACCCTAGAACCCTAGAACACTTAGGCAGAGAGACAGAGAGACAAGGAGGGGCGGAGGACTTACAAGGGGCTAGGGGAGATGCCGGCGGCGAGGTGGAGCTCGGGGGAGTCAGGTGCGGGTGGAGAAGCGGGCGTCGATGACATGGGCGGTGACGGACGGGGCTCAAGCGGTGACGAAGAGTGCGCCGAGGGCGAAGGCGGGCGACGGTGCAACATCGGAGGAGAGAGGTCGAATGGGGAATGGGATGGAGTAAAGAAGCAGAGGAGGAAGCCCATGTGGGGGGTTATGTGAAAATAGCAGTAGCGCGGTTCTGTAACCAACGTCATAGCTATCTTAGCTATAACACCAGTTACAGAACAACGCTACTGGTATGTTAGGTATCTTAGCGCAGGTTACAAAACAGTGCTACTGCTATCTTTAGTAGCTATAGCGCGAGTAACAAAACTGCACTACTGCTATCTTAAGTAGCTATAGCTCATTTTTCATTTTGTTGCCTTTTCTTTTTCTTTTCATTTCCTTTTTTCTTTCTCCTTTTTCTATTTCTTTTCATTTACTATTCTATTCCTTTTTTATGTTGTTTTCTTTTCTGGTTTACTTTTTCTGTTCCTCCTCTGAGAGACGACCGAGCTAGCCGGAACCATATGCATGGTGGTAAGGGGATACATTAATGTATGTAACTAAGACAATATATATTACACATCATTTCACCGATAACGATTAAGTGCGTACACAAAAAAAATACATACACACACAGATATATATATATATATATATATATATATATATATATATATATATATATATATATATATATAATGCATGGTTTCTTAGTGTCGACATTTTCGTTTTTGAGTGAGCTTCTTTCCCTTCTTGTTCGTTGACGAATAATTGAGCCCCTCGTTGTGACTTTTCCTTTTTCATGGAGTACAATCTTTCTTAGGTAATGTAGTATTGGTTCTTATTTTGACGTATGCTTCATCGTCATTGTCGTCTTCCCTCATCAGGTTGTCGTACTGGTCATAGTCTTCCTCATTGGCGACTCCATCCATTCCAATGATGTTCCTTTTGCCTCTCCTCATGACAACACGATTAGGATTTCTTGGGTCAGTTATGAAGAAGCATTGTGTCACATGCTTAGCGTGTACCTATGGCTCGTTTTTTGCAATGGCGTTCACGGTATCTCTCTTGGCGTCGGGTATAGACATGGTAGTGAAATACCAGCTTTCTCTTTCGACATTCTTAGCCCATCTGACACGGAACATCATCGCACTGTGCAGTCCAGAGTAGTCAAGCTCCCAGATTTCCTCGACCCTTTCGTAGAATCTTTCAGTTGCTACATTGTCTCCGGTCATGCATTCCATCGCCACCCCTTAGTTATGAAAATCACTATTTATATATTTAGCCTCTGTGTAGAACGTGTATTCATTGATATCATATGCCTCATGATAACCCACAAGTATATGGGATCGCAACAGTTTTCGAGGGTAGTGAAGGAAATATGCCCTAGAGGCAATAATAAAGTTATTATTTATTTCCTTATTTCATGATAAATGTTTATTATTCATGCTAGAATTGTATTAACCAGAAACTTAGTACATCTGTGAATACATAGACAAAACATAGTGTCCCTAGTATGCCTCTACTTGACTAGCTCGTTAATCAAAGATGGTTAAGTTTCCTAACCATAGACATGTGTTGTCATTTGATGAATGGGATCACATCATTAGGAGAATGATGTGATGGATATGACCCATCCGTTAGCTTAGCATTATGATCATTACAGTTTCATTGCTATTGCTCTCTTCATGACTTATACACGTTCCTTAGACTATGAGATTATGCAGCCCCGAATACCAGAGGAACACCTTGTGTGCTATCAAACGTCACAACGTAAATGGGTGATTATAAAGATTCTCTACAGGTGTCTCCGAAGGTGTTTATTGGGTTGGCATAGATCGAGATTAGGATTTGTCACTCCGTGTTTCGGAGAGATATCTCTGGGCCCTCTCGGTAATGCTCATCACTATAAGCCTTGCAAGCAATGTGACTACTGAGTTAGTTATGGGATGAAGTATTACGGAATGAGTAAAGAGACTTGCCGGTAACAAGATTGAACTAGGTATGATGATACCGATGATCGAATCTCGGGCAAGTAACATACCGATGACAAAGGGAACAATGTATGTTGTTATGCAGTTTGACCGATAAAGATCTTCGTAGAATACGAGGAGCCAATATGAGCATCCAGGTTCCGCTATTGGTTATTGACCGGAGATGTGTCTCAGTCATGTCTACATAGTTCTCGAACCCGTAGGGTCCGCACGCTTAACGTTCGATGACAATATGTATTATGAGTTATGTGTTTTTGATGACCGAAGTTTTTTCGGAGTCCCGGATGAGATCACAGACATGAAGAGGAGTCTCGAAATGGTCGAGACATAAAGATTGATATATTGGACCCTGTTATTCGGACACCAGAAGTGTTCCGGGAAGTTTCGGGTAAAACCGGAGTGCCGGAGGGGTTACCGGAACCCCCCGGGGGAACTAATGGGCCACCATGGGCCTTACTCGAGAGAGAGGAGGGCCGCAGGAGGGCTGGCCGCACACCCCCCTTGGGCCCGAATTGGACTAGGGGAAGGGGGCGGCGCCCCCCTTTCATATTCCCTCTCCCTCTCCTTCCTTCCCCCTCTCCTCCTTGGAGGGGAATCCTACTAGGACTAGGAAGTCCTAGTAGGACTCCTCCTCTTTGGGCGCGCCCCTAGGGCCGTCCCCCCCTCCCTCCTTTATATATGGGGGCAGGGGGCACCCTAGAACACACAAGTTTCTCTTAACCGTTTGCGGTGCCCCCCTCCATAGTTACACACCTCAATCATACCATCATAGTGCTTAGGCAAAGCCCTGTGCCGGTAACATCATGATCAACGTCGCCACGCCGTCATGCTGACGGAACTCACCCTTATCCTCAACTGGATCAAGAGCGTGAGGGATGTCATCGAGCTGAATATGTGCTGAACGCGGAGGTGTCGTACGTTCGGTACTTCGATCGGTTGAATCGCGAAGAAGTTCGACTACATCAACCGCGTTATTGAAATGCTTCCGCTTTCGGTCTACGAGGGTACATGGACACACTCTCCTCTCTCGTTGCTATGCTTCTCCTAGATAGATCTTGCGTGATTGTAGGATTTTTTTTGAAATTACCGCGTTCCCCAATAGTGGCATCCGAGCCAGGTCTATGCGTAGATGTTTTATGCACGAGTAGTACACAAAGAGTTGTGGGCGATAATAGTCATACTGCTTACCACCAACGTCTTACTTTGATTCAGAAGTATTGTTGGATGAAGCGGCCCGGACCGACATTACATGACCGCATTCATGAGACTGGTTCTACCGAAGTGCTTTTGCACATAGGTGGCTGGCGGGTGTCTGTTTCTCCAACTTTAGTTGAATCCAGTTTGACTACAGCCGGTCCTTGTTGAAGGTTAAAATATCACACTTGACAAAAAATTGTTGTGGTTTTGATGCATAGGTTAGAACGGTTCTTGCTAGAAGCCCGTAGCAGCCACGTAAAACTTGCAATAACAAAGTAAAGGACATCTAACTTGTTTTTGCAGGGCTTGCTGTAATATGATATGGTCAAGACATGATGTGATAGAAATTGTTGTATGAGATGATCATGTTTTGTACCAAAGTTATCGGCAACTGGCAGGAGCCATATGGTTGTTGCTTTATTGTATGCAATGCAATCACCATGTAATTGTTTTACTTTATCACTAAGCGGTAGCGATAGTCATAGAAACAATAGTTGGCGAGACAACAACGATGCTACGATGGAGATCAAGGTGTCGCGCCGGTGACGATGGATATCATGACGATGCTTTGGTGATGGAGATCATGAGCACAAGACGATGATGGCCATATCATGTCACATATTTTGATTGCATGTGATGTTTATATTTTATGCATCTTATTTTTCTTAGTATGGTGGTAGCATTATAAGATGATCCCTTAGAAATTTCAAGGTAGAAGTGTTCTCCCTGAGTATGCACCATTGCAACAGTTCGTCGTGCCGAGACACCACATGATGATCGGGTGTGATAAGCTCTACGTTCACATACAACGGGTGCAAGCCAGTTATGCACATGCAGAATACTCGGGTTAAACTTGATGAGCCTAACATATGCAGATATGGCCTCGGAACACTGAGACCAAAAGGTTGAACATGAATCATATAGTAGATATGATCAACATAGTGATGTTCACCATTGAAAACTACTCCATCTCACGTGATGATCGGACATGGTTTAGTTGATTTGGATAACGTGATCATTTAGATGACTAGATGGATGTATATCAAAGTGGGAGTTCTTAAGTAATATGATTAATTGAACTTTATTTTATCATGAACTTAGTACTGATAGTTATTTTGCATGTCTATGTTACTGTAGATCAATGGCCTGTGCTACCGTTCCTTTGAATTTTAATGCGTTCCTAGAGAAAGCTAAGTTGAAAGATGATGGTAGCAATTACACGGACTGGGTCCATAACTTGAGGATTATCCTCATTGTTGCATAGAAGAATTACGTCCTGGAAGCACCATTAGGTGTACCACCCGCGCCAGCAACTGCAGACATTGTGAATGCCTGGCAGACATGTGTTGATGACTACTTGATAGTTCAGTGTGCCATGCTTTATGGCTTAGAATCGGGAGTTCAAAGACGTTTTGAACGTCATGGAGCATATGAGATGTTCCAGGAATTGAAGTTAATATTTCAAGAAAATGCCCGAGTTGAGAGATATGAAGTCTCCAACAAGTTCTACATCTGCAAAATGGAGGAGAATAGTTCTGTCAGTGAACACATACTCAGAATGTCTGGGTACCATAACCACTTGACTTAGCTGGGAGTTAATCTTCTTGATGATAGTATCATTGACAGAGTTCTTCAATCACTGCCACCAAGCTATAAAGGCTTCGTGATGAATTGTAATATGCAAGGGATGAACAAGACAATTCCTGAGCTCTTCGCAATGCTAAAGGTTGCGGAGGTAGAAATCAAAAAGGAGCATCAAGTGTTGATGGTCAATAAGACCACTAGTTTCAAGAAAAAGGGCAAAGGAAAGAAGGGGAACTTCAAGAAGAACGGCAAGAAAATTGCTTCTCAGGAGAAGAAAGCCAGGTCTGGACCTAAGCCTGAAACTGAGTGCTTCTACTGCAAATGGACTGGTCACTGGAAGCGGAACTGCCCCAAGTATTTGGCAGATAAGAAGGATGGCAAAGTGAAAGTTATATTTGATATACATGTTATTGATGTGTACCTTACTAATGCTCGTAGTAGCACTTGGGTATTCGATACTGGTTCTATTGCTCATATTTGCAACTCGAAACAGGGGCTACAGATTAAATGAAGATTGGCTAAGGACGAGGTGACGATGCACGTGGGAAATGGTTCCAAGGTCGATGTGATCACCGTCGGCACGCTACCTCTATATCTACCTTCAGGATTAGTTTTAGACCTGAATAATTGTTATTTGGTGCCAGCATTGAGCATGAACATTATATCTGGATCTTGTTTGATGCGAGACGGTTATTCATTTAAATCAGAGAATAATGGTTGTTCTATTTATATGAGTAATATCTTTTATGTTCATGCACTCGTGCTAAGTGGTCTATTTTTATTGAGTCTTGATCGTGATGATGCACATGTTCATAATATTGAAGCCAAAAGATGCAAAGTTGCTAATGATAGTGCAACTTATTTGTGGCACTACCGTTTAGGTCATATTGGTGTACAGCGCATGAAGAAACTCCATGCTGATGGGATTTTGGAATCACTTGATTATGAATCACTTGGTGCTTGCGAACCGTGCCTTATGGGCAAGATGCCTAAACTCCGTTCTCCGGAACAATGGAACGGGCTACTGACTTATTGGAAATAATACATACCGATGTATGCGGTCCAATGAGTGTTGAGGCTCGTGGCGGATATCATTATTTTCTTACCTTCACAGATGATTTGAGCAGATATGGTTATATCTACTTAATGAAGAATAAGTCTGAAACATTTGAAAAGTTCAAAGAATTTTAGAGTGAAGTGGAAAGTCATCGTAACAAGAAAATAAGGTTTCTATGATCTGATCGTGCAGGCGAATATTTGAGTTACAAGTTTGGTCTTCATTTGAAACAACATGGAATAGTTTCACAACTTACGCCACCTGTAACACCAGAGCGAAATGGTGTGTCCGAACGTCATACCCGTACTTTATTGGATATGGTGTGATCTATGATGTCTCTTACTGATTTACCACTATTGTTTTGGGGTTATGCTTTAGAGACGGCTGCATTCACTTTAAATAGGGCATCATCAAAATCCGTTGAGACGGCGCCTTATGAACTATGGTTTGTCAAGAAACCAAAGTTGTCGTTTCTTGAAGTTTGGGGTTGCGATGCTTATGTGAAAAAGCTTCAACTTGATAAGCTCGAACCCAAATCGGAGAAGTGTGTCTTCATAGGATACCCAAAGGAAACTGTTGGGTACACCTTCTATCACAGATCCGAAGGCAAAATCTTTGTTGATAAGAATGGATCCTTTCTAGAGAAGGAGTTTCTCTCGAAAGAAGTGAGTGGGAGGAAAGTAGAACTTGATGAGGTAATTGTACCTTCTCCCGAATTGGAAAGTAGTTCATCACGGAAATCAGTTCCAGTGATTCCTACACCAATTAGTGAGGAAGCTAATGATGATGATCATGAAACTTCAGATCAAGTTACTACAGAAGCTCGTAGGTCTTCCAGAGTACAATCCGCACCAGAGTGGTACGGTAATCCTGTTCTAGAAGTCATGTTACTAGACCATGGTGAACCTACGAACTATAAGGAAGCGATGATGAGCCCAGATTCCGCGAAATGGCTTGAGGCATGAAATCTGAGATGGGATCCATGTATGAGAACAAAGTGTGGACGTTGGTGGATTTGCCCGATGATCGGAAAGCCATAGAAAATAAATGGATCTTAAAGAAGAAGACTGACACTGACGGTAGTGTTACTGTCTACAAAGCTCAACTTGTTGTGAAAGGTTTTCGACAAGTTCAAGGAGTTGACTATGATGAGACTTTCTCACCCGTAGCGATGCTTAAGTCTGTCCGAATCATGTTAGCAATTACTGCATTTTATGATTATGAAATTTGGCAGATGGATGTCAAAACTTCATTCCTGAATGGATTTCTGGAAGAAGAGTTGTATATGATGCAACCAGAAGGTTTTGTCGATCCAAAGGGTGCTAACAAAGTGTGCAAGCTCCAGCGATCCATTTATGGACTGGTGCAAGCCTCTCGGAGTTAGAATAAACACTTTGATAGTGTGATCAAAGCATATGGTTCTATACAAACTTTTGGAGAAGCCTATATTTACAAGAAAGTGAGTGGGAGCTCTGTAGCATTTCTAATATTATATGTGGATGACATATTGTTGATCGGAAATTATATAGAATTTCTTGATAGCATAAAGGGATACTTGAATAAGAGTTTTTCAATGAAAGACCTCGGAGAAGCTGCTTACATATTGGGCATCAAGTTCTATGGAGATAGATCAAGACGTTTAATTGGACTTTCAGAAAGCACATACCTTGATAAAGTTTTGAAGAAGTTCAAAATGGATCAGTCAAAGAAAGGGTTCTTGCCTGTGTTACAAGGTGTGAAGTTGAGTCAGACTCAATACCCGACCACTGTAGAAGATAGAGAGAAAATGAAAGTTACTCCCTATGCTTTAGCCATAGGTTTTATCATGTATGCAATGCTGTGTACCAGACCTGATGTGTGCTTTGAAATAAGTATAGCAGGGAGGTACCAGAGTAATCCTGGAGTGGAGCACTAGACAACAGTCAAGAACATCCTGAAATACCTGAAAAGGACTAAGGATATGTTTCTCGTTTATGAAGGTGACAAAGAGCTCATTGTAAATGGTTATGTCGATGCAAGCTTTGACACTGATCCGGATGACTCTAAGTCGTAGGTGGAGCTATCAGTTGGTGCAGTTCCAAGCAAAGCATCGTGGCTGGATCTATGTGTGAAGCGGAGTACATTGCTGCTTCAGAAGCAGCAAATGAAGGAGTATGGATGAAGGAGTTCATATCCGATCTAGGTGTCATACCTAGTGCATCGGGTCCAATGAAAATCTTTTGTGACAATACGGGTGCAATTGCCTTGGCAAAGGAATCCATATTTCACAAGAGAACGAAGCACATCAAGAGACTCTTCAATTCCATCCGTCATCAAGTGTCAGAAGGGGACATAGATATTTGCAAGATACATACGGATCTGAATGTTGCAGTCCCGTTGACTAAGCCTCTTCCACGAGCAAAACATGATCAAGACCAAAGCTCCATGGGTGTTAGAATCATTACTTTGTAATCTAGATTATTGACTCTAGTGCAAGTGGGAGACTGAAGGAAATATGCCCTAGAGGCCAGAGTAAAGTTATTTTTTATTTCCTTATTTCATGATAAATGTTTATTATTCATGCTAGAATTGTATTAACCGGAAACTTAGTACATGTGTAAATACATAGACAAAACATAGTGTCCCTAGTATGCCTCTACTTGACTAGCTCATTAATCAAAGATGGTTAAGTTTCCTAACCATAGACATGTGTTGTCATTTGATGAACAGGATCACATCATTAGGAGAATGATGTGATGGACATGACCCATCCGTTAGCTTAGCATTATGATCATTACAGTTTCATTGCTACTGCTTTCTTCATGACTTATACACGTTCCCCAGACTATGAGATTATGCAAATCCCAAATACCGGAGGAACACCTTGTGTGCTATCAAATGTCACAACGTAAATGGGTGATTATAAAGATGCTCTACAGGTGTCTCCGAAGGTGTTTGTTGAGTTGGCATAGATCAAGATTAGGATTTGTCACTCCGTGTTTTGGAGAGGTATCTCTGGGTCCTCTCGGTAATGCTCATCACTATAAGCCTTGCAAGCAATGTGACTAATGAGTTAGTTACGGGATGAAGTATTACAGAATGAGTAAAGAGACTTGCTGGTAACAAGATTGAACTAGGTATGATGATACCGACGATCGAATCTAGGGCAAGTAACATACCGATGACAAAGGGAACAACGTATGTTGTTATGCGGTTTGACCGATAAAGATCTTCGTAGAATATGTAGGAGCCAATATGAGCATCCAGGTTCTGCTATTGGTTATTGACTGCAGATGTGTCTCGGTCATGTCTACATAGTTCTCTAACCCATAGGGTCCGCACGCTTAACGCTCGATGACGATATGTATTATGAGTTATGTGTTTTTGATGACTGAAGTTTGTTCGGAGTCCTAGATGAGATCACGGACATGATGAAGACTCTCTAATTCGTCGAGACATAAAGATCAATATATTGGAGCATGTTATTCGGACACCGAAAGTGTTCTGGGAAGTTTCGGGTAAAACCGGAGTGCCAGAGGGGTTACCAGAAGCCCTCGAGGGAACTAATGGGCCACCATGGGCCTTAGTGGAGAGAGAGGAGGGCCGCAGGAGGTCTGGCCGCATGCCCCCCTTGGGTCCGAATTGGACTAGGGGAAGGGGGTGGTGCCCCCCTTTCCTACTCCCTCTCCCTCTCCTTCCTCCTCCCTCTCTTCCTTGGAGGGGAATCCTACTAGGACTAGGAAGTCCTAGTAGGACTGCTCCTCTTTGGGCGCGCCCCTAGGGCCGGACGGCCTCCCCTCCCTCCTTTATATACGGGGGCGGGGGCACCCTAGAACACACAAGTTTCTCTTAACCTTGTGCGGTGGCCCCCACCACAGTTACACACCTCGATCATACCATCGTAGTGCTTAGGCGAAGCCCTGCGCCGGTAACATCATCATCACCGTCGCCACGCTGTTGGGCTGATGGAACTCACCCTCGTCCTCAGCTGGATCAAGAGAACGAGGGACGTCATCGAGCTGAACGTGTGCTGAACGCGGAGGTGCCGTACGTTCTGTACTTGGATCGGTTGGATCATGAAGAAGTTCGACTACATCAACCGCGTTATTGAAACGCTTCCGCTTTCGGTCTATGAGGGTACGTGGATGTCACATCCCAGCTAGTACATGCATTAGAGTGTTGCATCATGTCTACTTTCCATCAGAAAATTGAATTGGGGAAGCCAGAACCCCCAGAACCCCTCTAAATTCAACTAAGGCTTACTAAAAATATTTTCAATGAACCTGAAATGCCCTTCTAAAAAGTTCACCCTCTTTGTCTTGGGTTAGAACCTCTGGCAAAATTGGTACACATTTTTCTAGGTCAACAGAAGGTCATTGAATTAAATCATATCTAAATTGCATCTGGGCATTTAAATGCTAGTAAATATTTTGAATGCTCAAATAATTCTGAAAATAAGTGTCGGCTGTTGGAGATATTCTAAACAGAGCCCCTGATTATTTTCAGGATTTTTAGAAGTGCCTAGTTATTTTTAATAAAGCCACAAACTTACAGAAAAATAGAAAAAAGAAAAACAAAGCAAAGCAGAGGCTTACCTGGCGCCCACCTGGCAAGCCCACCTGCCGGCCCAGCCCAGCCACCGCTCCAGGGAGCTGCTTGGCTTGGCCAGGCAGGCATCCAGGTGCTCGACGTCGGTACCAGCGCGCGCCACGCAGCTGCCCGCTTCCCTGCTTCCTCCCCTCGCCGTTCTGCCGCCTTGGGTCGGTCACCCACTCCTTCCCCGACCCCATAGACACGCCCTTTCCTCCCCAACTCCTCTTCCTCGCTCTCCCGCACCATGGCCGACGCCACCGTAGCCGCACCGTCGCCGTAGTCGCGCTCTCTGTTGCCCCTGCACCGTGCCACCGTGTCCAGAAGCTCCGCCGCCCTCCTCTCCTTCAAGCAAGCCGAGACCCAAGCGCTTGCTTGCCCTGAAGCCTCTGCACCGACCTCGCCCGACTCTGTCACCGCCGAAGATCCCCTCTGCCGTCACCACCGCAACAGTTCGTCCCCGACCTCGTCGTGAGCTCCGTTGCAACCGCGGTGAGCCTAGCTAACTCCCCATCCTCCCCGTTCCCTCCCTTGAGCCCCGTAGCGACAGCATGTAGCTCACCCGCAGGCGCCGCCGTGGAGGTCGTCGCTGACGAGGCTCCGGCCACCCAACGGCCGCGCCACCTTGTCCACTAGCCCTAACGCAACCCCAGGAGCTCAACGCACTAACCCACGTGTCTCGCCGTGCCTCCTAGCAACGAGTCCGAGCTCACGTGAGCCTCGGTCGCCGCCAAACTCGTCGCCAGCGATGTTTCTGGCAACCCCGAGCCCAACCACCGCCACAAAACGCTGCGGCTTGCTCCCAGCTACACGTAGATACTCTCCGCCGCCCATTTGGTTGCCGGAACGCGAAATTGCACTCCCACCGCCGCGTCTGGCCTCGCTGGCGGCTAAACACCGGCGGGTTTGACCGTTGACCTTGACTAGGTGGGCCCAGGTTGACTTCCCCTGAGCCTATGACAAGTGGGGTCCGCTCTGCTAATTAACCTAGGGTTAGCGCTAACTAATATTAGTTAGTTAAACTAACTACTGACACGCAGGGCCCACAGGTCAGGGTTGACCTGGACCAGCCCCGTTGACCGCTGGCGTCACCCTGACGTAATGCTGACGCATTAATTCAATTACTGGAATTATTCTTATACAGGAAATTCCAGAAAATAACTAAAACTTCTAAAAATCATAGAAAATCAACCGTAGCTCCAAATCAAATAAATTATATATGAAAAATGATCAGAAAAATCCAATCTATCCATCTCCACTAGTTTCATGCATCTTAGAATACATTAACCTTGCTATTTAGATGAAACAAGTTAATGCACTATTATGACCTCTTAAAATGGGTTTGCATTTGAATCTTTGGTTCAAATGGATCATCTCAATCTCTTCTAGCTTGCATTAGCCAAAACACATTCTTATTGCCATGTCATAGAATGCATCATATTGTGCATTGCATTGATCGTGTTTCTTCTCTGTTTGTCGTTGTTGTTCCCCCTCGGTAGACGTTGTACCGACGTTGTGATCGTTGACACTGATGAAGACTCAATGCTATCTTCAGAAGTGCCAGGCAAGCAAAACCCCCTTGTTCATTCAGATACAATCCCACTCTCTCACTCCTGCTCTCTTTTACTGCATTAGGACAACAATGATTCAACTTTTACTTATTGCGGTAGCTGAACCCCTTTATCCTCTGCATGACCTGTCATTGCCACAGTAAATAGATAAAACCCACTAGCATGAGTAGGAGTTGTTTGAGCCCTGTTGTGCCTACTCATTCATGCTTGTTTATCATGCCTGCTACTACTTAGAGTTGAGTCAGGTCTGATTCATCGGGGATGAATCAGAGGTGTGTAAACATGTCCTACTGTGTGTGAGCTAAGTGTGTGAACACGATTTGGTAAAGGTAGCGGTGAGAGGCCATGTAGGAGTACATGGTGGGTTGTCTCATTGAAGCCGTCCTCAGGAACTAAGTTCTGTGTTTGTGATCCATGAAATAGCTACTACCACACATTGGGCCCGAAACCAATGGACCCTCTCGGCTTCTTAATCACCCTTGTCCTCTGTCCAGGAGTTGCAAGTAGTTTCTAGTGTTTGTAGGATATGTGTTGGAGGCCGTGCGTAGCGCTGACTCTAGGGGTGGGCTATGATGCGGTAGATACACCATGGCACGGTGTACCGGGCGCCCGTTTGGTGTCTCGGGAACCCTGCTCACATCGTTCGGGGCCGTATGTGGAAACCTCGGCCGGACTCCCAGCGGATGGAACTTGAATAGGCGATAAACCTGGACTAGAGACTTGAGTGTTTAGGTAGGCCGTGGCCGACACCCTCGCCAGGCTTCTGCTTGAAGGTTGCCGAGATACATGATGTGTACATGGCGGTAAGTGGCGAGAGCGTGTGTGAAGAAGTACACCCCTGCAGGGTTAACATCATCTATTCGAATAGCCGTGTCCGCGGTAAAGGACTTCTAGGTTGCCTGTACAGTTCATAGACAAGTGGAAGTGGATACTCTAAAATACACAAGATAAGCGTGAGTGCTATGGATGGTGTTCTCGTAGGGAGACGGGAGCGGATCCATAGTGGTGTATTGATATGGTGAATATGTGGACTCGTGTGCGCCATCTCAAAAGAGTTACTTGCAGTAGTAGTTCGGGATAGCCACCGGGTCAAAGCTGGCTTGCTGTAGTTAAGCCCCACCATCCCCTTTGTTGATAATGATGCATATGTAGTTAGTTCTGATGTAAGTCTTGCTGGGTACATTTGTACTCACATTTGCCTATTTTATGTTTTTGCAGAGAGACTTCGGTCTCGTTAGTAGTTCCGCGTGGACTTAAACATTTAGCTTGTTACCTCAGCTATGATCTTGTGCCCTCGGCAGGATCTGGTAGATAGTTAGGCTTCCCAGCCTTTTTTTCCATTTGTAGATGTCTGTACTCAGACATGTTAAGCTTCTGCTTGTGCTTTGATTTGTATGCTCTGAATGTTGGGTCATGAGACCCCTGTTTGTAATATCTCGCTCCTCGGAGCCTAATGAATACATACTTGAGTCGTAGAGTTATGTTATGATGCCATGTTGTATTTACACATATCGAGCATATTGTGTGTATGTTTGAAATGTTTGGTATGTGTGGGATCTGACTATCTAGTTGTTTATCCTTAGTAGCCTTTCTTACCGGGAAATGTCTCCTAGTGCTTCCACTGAGCCATGGTAGCTTGCTACTGCTCTGGAACACTTTGGCTGGCCGGCATGTGTCCTTCTTCGTTCCTGTGTCTGTCCCTTCGGGGAAATGTCACGTGATGAATACCGGAGTCCTGTTAGCCCGCTACAGCCCGGTTCACAGGAGTCCTGTTAGCCCAGTGCTACAGCCTGGATTCACTCGCTGATGACCGACACGTTCGATGCTGGGTCATGGATGCCTGTCCCTATAAGTTTGTGCCACTTTGAGTTTATGACTAGCCATGTCAGCCCGAGCTCCTTATCATATGGATGCTAGTGAC
This sequence comes from Triticum aestivum, assembly GCF_018294505.1. Lineage (NCBI taxonomy): Eukaryota > Viridiplantae > Streptophyta > Magnoliopsida > Poales > Poaceae > Triticum > Triticum aestivum. The sequence goes on along the minus strand of NC_057798.1, from coordinate 189,906,922 downwards.
ACTATCATATATGTGTGCCAAAAGGCGCAAACGGTCCCGGGAAAAGGTAAGGCGACACCCGTGGGAATACCCGTGGGAAAAGATTGTGTTGGTCTTGTGCCCCCCTCTGTCTTCTTACCTCACGTCTTGAATCTCGGGACGAGATTCTTGTTTAATGGGGGTGAGTTGTCACATCCCAGCTAGTCCATGCATTAGAGTATTGCATCATGTCTACTTTCCATCAGAAACTTGAATTGGGGAAGCCAGAAACCCCAGAACCCCTCTAAATTCAACTAAGGCTTACTAAAAATATTTTCAATGAACCTGAAATACCCTTCTAAAAAGTTCACCCTCTTTGTCTTGGGTTAGAACCTCTGGCAAAATTGGTGCACATTTTTCTAGGTCAACAGAAGGTCATTGAATTAAATCATATGTAAATTGCATTTGGGCATTTAAATGCTAGTAAATATTTTGAATGCTCAAATAATTCAGAAAATAAGTGTGGGCTGTTGGAGATATTCTAAACAGAGCCCCTGATTATTTTTAGGATTTTTAGAAGTGCCTAGTTATTTTTAATAAAGCCACAAACTTACAGAAAAATAGAAAAAAGAAAAACAAAGCAAAGCAGAGGCTTACCTGGCGCCCACCTGGCAAGCCCACCTGCCGGCCCAGCCCAGCCACCGCTCCAGCGAGCTGCGTGGCTTGGCCAGGCAGGCAGCCAGGTGCTCGATGTCGGCACCAGCGCGCGCCACGTAGCTGCCCGCCGCCCTGCTTCCTCCCCTCGCCGTTCTGCCGCCCTGGGTCAATCACCCACTCCTTTCCCGACCCCACAGACACGCCCTTTCCTCCCCAAGTCCTCTCCCTCGCTCTCCCGCACCATGGCCGACGCCACCGCAGCCGCACCGTCGCCGTAGTCGCGCTTTCCATCGTCCCTGCGTCGTGCCACCGTGTCCAGAAGCTCTGCCGCCCTCCTCTCCTTCGAGCAAGCCGAGCCCCGAGCGCTCGCTTGCCCTGAAGCCTCTGCACCGACCTCGCCCGACTCCGTCAATGCCGAAGATCCCCTTTGCCGTCACCACCGCAACATTTCATCCTCGACTTCGCCGTCAGCTCCGTTGAAACCGCCGTGAGCCTAGCTACCTCCCCATCCTCCCCGTTCCCTCTCTCGAGCCCCGTAGCGACTGCACGTAGCTCACCCGCACGCGCCGCCGCGGAGCTCGTCGCCGACGAGGCTCCGGCCACCCAACGGCCGCGCCACCTTGTCCACTAGCCCTAACGCACCCCCAGGAGCTCAACGCACTAACCCACGCACCTCGCCGTGCCCCCTAGCGACGAGTCCGAGCTCACCCGAGCCCCGGTCGCCGCCAAACTCGTCGCCGGCGATGTTTCCGGCAACCCCGAGCCCAACCACCGCCACCAAACGCCGCGGCTTGCTCCCAGCTACGCGTAGATACTCCCCGCCGCCCATTTGGTCGCCGGAACGTGAAATTGCACTCCCACCACCGCGTCTGGCCTCGGCGGTGGCTAAAAGCCGGCAGGTTTGACCGTTGACCTTGACTGGGTGGGCCCAGGTTGACTTCCCCTGAGCCTATGACAAGTGGGGCCTGCTCTGCTAATTAACCTAGTGTTAGCGCTAACTAATATTAGTTAGTTAAACTAACTACTGACACGCAGGGCCCACAGGTTAGGGTTGACTTGGACCAGCCCCGTTGACCGCTGACGTCACCCTGACGCAATGCTGACGCATTAATTCAATTACTGGAATTATTCTTATACAGGAAATTCCAGAAAATAACTAAAACTTCTAAAAATCACAAAAAATCAACCGTAGCTCCAAATCAAATAAATTATATATGAAAAATGATCAGAAAAATCCAATCTATCCATCTGCACTAGTTTCATGCATGTTAGTACACATTAACCTTGCTGTTTAGATGAAACAAGTTAATGCACTATTATGACCTCTTAAAATGGGTTTGCATTTGAATCTTTGGTTCAAATGGACTCATCTCAATCTAATCTAGCTTGCATTAGCCAAACCACATTCTTATTGCCATGTCATAGCATGCATCATATTGTGCATTGCATTGATCATGTTTCTTCTCTGTTTGTCGGTGTTGTTGCCCCTCGGTAGACGTTGTACCGATGTTGTGATTGTTGACACTGATGAAGAGTCAATGCTATCTTCAGAAGTGCCAGGCAAGCAAAACCCCCTTGTTCATTCCGATACAATCCCACTCTCTCGCTCCTACTCTCTTTTACTGCATTAGGACAACAACGATTCAACTGTTACTTATTGCGGTAGCTGAACCCCTTTATCCTCTGCATGACCTATCATTGCCACAGTAAATAGATAAAACCCACTAGCATGAGTAGGAGTTGTTTGGGCCCTGTTGTGCCTACTCATTCATGCTTGTTTATCATGCCTGCTACTACTTAGAGTTGAGTCAGGTCTGATTCATCGGGGATGAATCAGAGGTGTGTAAACATGTCCTACTGTGTGTGAGCTAAGTGTGTGAACACGATTTGGTAAAGGTAGCGGTGAGAGGCCATGTAGGAGTACATGGTGGGTTGTCTCATTGAAGCCGTCCTCAGGAACTGAGTTCTGTGTTTGTGATCCATGAAATAGCTACTACCACACATTTGTCCCGAAACCAATGGACCCTCTCGGCTTCTTAATCACCCTTGTCCTCTGTCCAGGAGTTGCAAGTAGTTTCTGGTGTTTGTAGGATATGTGTTGGAGGCCGTGCGTAGCGCTGACCCTAGGGGTGGGCTATGATGCGGTAGATACACCATGGCACGGTGTACCGGGCGCCTGTTTGGTGTCTCGGGAACCCTGCTCACATCATTCGGGGCCGTATGTGGAAACCTCGGCCGGACTCCCAGCGAATGGAACCTGAGTAGGCGATAAACCTGGACTAGAGACTTGAGTGTTTAGGTAGGCCGTGGCCGACACCCTCGCCAGGCTTCCGCTTGAAGGTTGCCGAGATACATGACGTGTACATGGCGGTAAGTGGCGAGAGCGTGTGTGAAGAGGTACACCCCTGCAGGGTTAACATCATCTATTCGAATAGCCGTGTCCGCGGTAAAGGACTTCTAGGTTGCCTGTACAGTTCATAGACAAGTGGAAGTGGATACTCTAAAATACGCAAGATAAGCGTGAGTGCTATGGATGGCGTTCTCGTAGGGAGACGGGAGTGGATCCATAGTGGTGTATTGATAAGGTGAATATGTGGACTCGTGTGCGCCACCTCAAAAGAGTTACTTGCAGTAGTAGTTCAGGATAGCCACCGAGTCAAAGCTGGCTTGCTGCAGTTAAACCCCACCATCCCCTTTGTTGATAATGATGCATATGTAGTTAGTTCTGATGTAAGTCTTGCTGGGTACATTTGTACTCACATTTGCCTATTTTATGTTTTTGTAGAGAGACTTCGGTCTCGTTAGTAGTTCCGCGTGGACTTCAACGTTTAGCTTGTTACCTCAGCTACGATCTTGTGCCCTCGGCAGGATCTGGTAGATAGTCAGGCTTCCCAGCCTTTTTTCCATTTGTAGATGTCTGTACTCAGACATGTTAAGCTTCCGCTTGTGCTTTGATTTGTATGCTCTGAATGTTGGGTCATGAGACCCCTGTTTGTAATATCTCGCTCCTCGGAGCCTAATGAATACATACTTGAGTTGTAGAGTTATGTTGTGATGCCATGTTGTATTTACACATATCGAGCATATTGTGTGTATGTTTGAAATGTTTGGTATGTGTGGGATCTGACTATCTAGTTGTTTATCCTTAGTAGCCTTTCTTACCAGGAAATGTCTCCAGTGCTTCCACTGAGCCATGGTACCTTGCTACTGCTCCGGAACACTTAGGCTGGCCGGCATGTGTCCTTCTTCGTTCCTGTGTCTATGCCTTCGGGGAAATGTCACGCGATGAATACCGGAGTCCTATTAGCCCGCTACAGCCCGGTTTACCAGAGTCCTGCTAGCCCAGTGCTACAGCCTGGATTCACTCGCTGATGACCGACACGTTCGATGCTGGGTCACGGATGCCTGTCCCTGTAAGTTTGTGCCACTTTGGGTTTACGACTAGCCATGCCATCCCGGGCTCCTTATCATATGGATGCTAGCGACACTATCATATACGTGTGCCAAAAGGCACAAACGGTCCCGGGCAAAGGTAAGGCGACACCTGTGGGAATACCGTGCGTGAGGCCGCAAAGTGATATGAGGTGTTACATGCTAGGTCGATGTGGCATTGAGTCGGGGTCCTGACAGTGGACACACTCTCCCCTCTCATTGCTATGCATCTCCTAGATAGATCTTGAGTGATCGTAGGATTTTTTTTGAAATTACCGCGTTCCCCAAAAGGTAGAGTATTCAACCCAAATTTATGATTCGACGCAAGGGGAGCCAAAGAATATTTGCGAGTGTTAGCAGCTGAGTTGTCAATTCAACCAAACCTGAAGATTAATTATCTACAGCAAAGTGATCAGTAGCACAATAATATGATAGTTTTGATGATAGTAGCAGCAGCAATGGTAACGGTAACAGTGATAGCAGTGATTTTGTAGCAAGTGCAATAATAACAATAGCAGTAGTAACTTAGAAAGAACAATATGTAGGAAAATCGTAGGCATTGGATCGGTGATTTGTTGGATGATATTCGTCATGAAACACTCATAACCTAGCGCGATACGGCACTAGCTGTAGTTCATAAATATAATGTAGGCATGTATTCCGTAAATAGTCATACGTGCTTATGGAAAGAACTTGCATGGCATCTTTTGTCCTACCCTCCCGTGGCAGCGGGGTCCTATTGGAAACTAAGGGATATTAAGGCCTCCTTTTAATAGAGAACGGGAACAAAGCATTAACACACGGTGAATACATGAACTCGTCAAACTACGGTCATCACCGGGAGTGGTCCCGACTATTGTCACTCCGGGGTTGCCAGATCATAACACGTAGTAGGTGACTATAACTTGCAAGATCGGATCTAGAACATGGATATAATGGTGATAACATAAACGGTTCAGATCTGAAATCATGGCACCTGGGCCCAAATGACAAGCATTAAGCATGGCAAAGTCATAGCAACATCAATCTCAGAACATAATGGATACTAGGGGATCATGCCCTAACAAAACTAACACGATTACATGATGAATCTCATCCAACTCCTCACCGACCATCACGCCTATGAAGGAATTATTGACTCCCGGCGGGGAGCATCATGGTATTGGCGATGGAGAAGTGTTGGTGATGACGAATATCAAAGATCCCCCTCTCTGGAGCCCCAAACGGACTCCAGATCTGGCCTCCCAATGAAGAACAGGAGACGGCAGCAGCTCCATCTCGTGAAACATGATAATTCTTTCTGGAAAATAGGATTTTATAGCATTGGTTTCAGGGTCTGCGGGGCCACCAGGTGGGGACAACCCACCTGGGCGCGCCTCGAAGGGGCGGCGTGCCCTGGTGGGTTGTGCCCACCCAGGTGCCCCCCTCCGATGGTTCTTGGCTCCAGATTCTCTTTTATTGTATAAAAAATCCTCACAAAGTTTCGTTCCAGTCTGAGAACTTTTATTTCTACACAAAAACAACACCATGGTAGTTCTGCTGAAAACAACGTCAGTCCGGGTTTAGTTTAATTCAAATCATGCAAATTAGAGTCCAAAACAAGAGGAAAAGCGTTAGTAAAAGTAGATACGATGGAGACATATCAACTCCCCCAAGCTTAAACCTTTGCTTGTCCTCAAGCAATTCAGTTGGTAAACTGAATGTGAAAAAGGAAAACTTTTACGAACTCTTTTGCTCTTGTTTCCATAAATAAGCTTAAACAACACCTAGGTTTTCAGCAAAGATTATAACTAACCATGTTGACAATAACTCTTAAAAATTGTATTAACTCATGTCAATGACATAATCAACTAGCGAGCACTAATAAAACATCTCGAACAGCAAGACATTGTCAAAACAACCATGATACAATATGACAATAGTGGTATCTCGCTAGCCCTTTTTGAGACAGCAAAACATAAATGCAGAAGCAGCGACTAAACATTGTAATTCATGGTAGAAAAGATCCAGTCATGATGCATCCAACATTAGCTACACACAATGCATCATCATGACAGCAGTGCTCTCAGGTTCTGGCGCTTATTTGAGAAGGTGATGGCATAACATAAAAGTAAATAGATAGTCCCTTCGTAGAGGGAAGTAGTGATTTGCAGAGGTGCTAGAGCTCAAGTTTTAAAAACAGAGGATTTTGAAACATGCACCCTTCTTTTACTTCACGACCATCAGTTATCAATATCTTCCATGCTAAACAAATTAGTAGCGGTTACCAAGCGTAAAGTAAAGGTTTTTGCTCCATATGAGTTTTTGTTTGATTAGTGATAAGTTCTTTTTGCAATTTGGGACTGGGAATCCCTATTACCGCCCCTTTTATCATGCAATGGTGAGTGAATAAACACCCAACCTGAGAATAACCCGCTTAGAATGGAAGATACCAACTACCACTTGTCGCTCTATGAACAATCCAGGCACACAAAAAGGATATTAATTTTAAGTTTTTAGAGGTGGCACATGCAAATTTACTTAGGATGGCAGGGTAATACCGCATATAGGTAGGTATGGTGGACTCATCTGGAATAACTTGGGTTTCGGGTTTTTGATGTACAAGCAGAATTCCCACTTAGTATAGGTGAAGGCTAGCAAATAGGTTGAGAAGCGGCCAGCTGAGAGCAACAACGGTCATGAACATGCATTATGCATAAGTTGCATTGGATACTAGCATGAGTAGGATATGAACACCATGAACATAAATATCATAGAGGCTATGTTGGTTTTGATTCAACTACATGCATGAACGTCAAGCCACTCGAACATTCAGAGGAGGATACCATATCATCATACTACATCACAATCATTTTAACGTAATGTTGACATCCAAGATAAATCATTATCCACTCCTAGCTACTTATGAATGGCATGAGAAACTATAATCTCTAATTGTCATTGCAAACATGTTTGATCATAATAGGCTAAATCATGGATACTAGGTTAAACATATTTACAAAAACATAACAAGTCGAGTTCATACCCGTTTCTCTCTGCCATGGCCAGTTCATTGAATATCATCATTATTGCCTTTCACTTGCACAACCGAACAATTTGAAAGTAATAATAGTGCAAGAGTGCCGCGGACTAAGCTGGAATCTGCAAATATTTTATTCAGAAGGAAAAGACAAGTTAATATGGACCCATTGTTAGATCAACAATAATGCATATGAGAGCCACTCAACATTTTCATCATGGTCTTCTCCTCGGTATGACTCAATAAAAAGAAAAGAAATTCAGAGAAACACACTAAAATATTTTTGGATTTTTTGGTTTTTTGTAAACAAGCTAATAAAAGGGAAAAGCAAAAACGAGAAAAACTATTTTCACGGGAAAGCTCCCAACAAGTAAAAGAAGAACAAGGAAATATTTTTGGGTTTTATTTTTAGTGCTACATCAATTTAAACTAGGAAGAAAAAACAAAAAGAAGCAAGAAACATATTTTTGGATTTTCTCAAAGTTTTTCAAACACACAAGAAGAAAGCGAGAAAATAAGTTTAACATGGATAAAACAATGAAAAAGTGTGAAAACCGATAACTGGAACGAAATGTGTGAACATGAATGTAATGTCGGTGGAAATACGTACTCCCACAAGCTTAGGTTTTGGCCTAACTTGGTAATCCGTCAGTGGCCTGCGTAATGGTCGGAGTGGTAGCTCATGGAGGCTCTCGATGCGGATGCATCAGCCCGCACCGTGCAGCCACAACCGCTGCGTTATGAGCTCGGGCCTCGCTCTCAAGAACATAGTATCTTCCCCTGTTGTGAACATTAAAGAGAGAAGGTGTTGGAAAATATGTTCCACCACGGTGTCCTTGTTAAACATCAATTTATAAGTGAAATTATGGGGATCACTTCTAAGGATCTTATGACGTTTCATAGCATCAAAGTCTAGGTACTGCGTGGGTAAAATAGGATCATAGGGCAAAGGTGAAACACCCAACTCTCTTGCTAAGCATGTGGCATAAATTCCACCATAAAAATATCCACTATCGGCATTGTGTTGCAACCTACGTGCAACAATCGCTCCAAGATTATAACTTCTGTCACTGTTTAGAGCGGTGTGTATGAGGCTCAAGTTTGGAGCACAAAGTGTACTACAATCTTGTTTGCCTACAATGCATTTTCCATTAAATAATGCAAAGTACTGGATTGTGGGGAAATGAATGCTCTTTAGTCTACCTTGCATCACTCCCCTAGTCTCACCATAGCAAAGACTAGTCAAGAATATCTCAAACTCAAACCTTGGTGGTTCATTGAACGAACCCCAGAATGGGATTTTGTAGTGGTGAGTGAATCTCTCTGAAGATATGGTAAATGGAGTTTCATATAGTTTAAATGATACCCTAGACTCACAAGGAAGGAATTTAAATCCTTTGACAAATGATTCAGCGAGAGTGATGTGTTGGTCGCACTTATCTGAAATGTAGGGATCGAGATTGGATTGTGAACATATTGCTCAAAATCCTCCTTATGCCCACACTCACCATATAATCGTTGCATGGCCATAAGCATGTTTTGGTGGCAGTACTTCGAATGGAACTTTCACTTGGTTCAACATAAGACCGACGAACGGAGCTGCTACTAGAAGATGCCTCCGAGGACCTCCTCCTCGAAGAACTCCTTCCAAAAAGGTTCATCATATTCACGTACAATTTTCTGAAAATTTGGGTCACAAATTTTTATCAAAAAAATTCACAAAAATTATAGCAACTACTCATAGGGATGTATAGAGGCCATAGCAAGCATTCAAACTACTTAGAACTCTAAGAATTCAACATGCAAGCTCATCTACAGCAGCACCAAGTGTAGCTAGTTATTCAAAATATAAACCACTAAAGCAAAAACTAATTGGACACATGGAGGAGTCACATACCAAGCATCAATTCCCTGAAACAGTTTCAGAAACGGAGCTTCGAGCAAAGAGATCGAAATCTGCGGTTTTGTGAGTAAGAACACGAGAGAGAGAGCAATGGTGATTTTTTTCTGGATGAATGTGGTGATGTGGGAAGAATAAGTAAGTGAGCAGGCCCACGCGGGGACCACAACCCACCAGGGTGCGCCTGGGCGTCCTGGCGCGCCCAGGTGGGTTGTGTCCACCTGGTGCACCTCCCTCTGATATTATTTGCACCAGAAATTCTTAAATATTCAAAAAAATTGTATTAAATTTTCAGTGCATTCTCAGAACTTTTATTTTTGGGTCATTTTTTATTGCATAGAAAATTCAGAAAATAGACAAAGCATGGCATTTTATTTTATTTAACTAAGAAAAATAGAAAACAAAAGGTAGGGACAGAAGGTAGTGCTCACTAAATTCATCAACTTATACCTCTAAAAAATGATCCATTAATAAGGTTGATCAAGTCTTATTAACAACCACTTTCAATTAATATGAAACTGAAGGACTTTTGTAAATCACTAAGTTACCTCAACGGGGATATGAATGTCCCCAACAATAAGCATTTCATATTTCTTTTTAACAGTAGGTAGAGGTAGCTGAAAACTTCCAATAGTGATTGTCGGAGATTTTCTAATAACATTAATACCATTCACTTGGAATTGTTTCTTTGGAAAGTGCACCGTATGCTCATTACCATTGATATGAAAAGTGACCTTGCTTTTATTGCAATCAATAACAGCCCCTGGAGTATTCAAGAAGGGTCTACCAAGGATAATCGACATGTTGTCGTCCTCGGGCATCTCAAGTATAACAAAGTCAGTCAAAATAGTAATGTTAGCAACAACAACGGGCACATCCTCACAAATATCGATAGGTATGGCAGTTGATTTGTCAGCCATTTGCAAATATATTTCGGTAGGTGTGAGTTTATTCAAATACAGTCTTTTGTACAAAGAGAAGGGTATGACACTAACACCAGCTCCTAAATCACATAAAGCAGTTTTCACATAGTTTCTTTTAATGGAACAAGGTATAGTTGGTATCCCTAGATCTCCAATTTTTTTAGGCACTCCATCTTTAAAAGTATAGTTAGCAAGCATAGTGGAGATTTCAGCTTCCGATATTTTTCTCTTATTGGTGATGATGTCTTTCATGTACTTTGCGTAAGGAGGCATTTTTAAGATATCAGTCAAGCAAGTACGCAAAAAGACTGGCCTCAACATTTCAGCAAAGCGTTCAAATTCTTCATCATATTTCTTTTTAGTTGACTTAGGTGGAAAGGGCATAGGTTTTTGAACCCATGGTCTCTTTCCTTACCGTGTTTTCTAGCAACAAAGTCTCTTTTATCATATCTTTTATTCTTTGGTTGTGGGTTATCAAGATCAATAGCCGATTCTATCTCAACATCATTATCTAGTTCTTTATTATTCGTTTGAGTTTCTTCATGAATCTCATTGTTATCTTTTTCATTATCAGAAGGTGAGTGTTCACTACCAGATTGAGTTTCAGCATCAGAGATAGAAACTTCATTATCATTATCACGAGGTTTTTCTACTTCAGGTTCACTAGAGGCAAGCAAAGTCCTATCATTTTTCTACTTCTTTTTCTTTTTAGAAGGACTAGGTGCATCCGTGTTAATTATTTGAGTCTTGTTCAATTCTTTTTGGGTGTCCCTCAGGATAAAGTGATTCCTGGGTCACTTTACCTCCTCTAGTTGCTACCCTAACAGCAAAGTCAATTAAATTATTGTTCATTTCATCAAGCAACTCTCTTTGAGATTTAGCAACTTGTTCTAATTGAGTTTGAACCATAGAGGCATGCTTTCCTACACCTCTGACATCATTTGAGATTCTAAATAACAAGTCACTTAAGCGAGCAATCATATTAGAGTTGTATTTCAATTGTTTCATAACATTTGCATTGAAGTGATCTTGCTTCCTAATGTAATTATCAAACTCATAAAGGCATTGACTAGGATGTTTATTATGAGGTTCATCACTATCATTGAATTTCATTAAATAATTTACCTCTACCACCTTAGGTGGTGGTGGTGTATCAAGCTCATGTATTTCTTCAATAGGTGGTAAATTTTTGACATCCTCGGCTTTAATACCTTTTTCCTGCATAGATTTCTTTGCCTCTTGCATATCTTCAAGACTAAGATATAAGATACCCCTCTTATTCAGAGTGGGTTTAAGCAATGTTTTAGAAGGAGTCCACTCATCATAATTTTTCAATATGTTATTCAATAATTCTTCAGCTTGCCCAATAGTTCGTTTCATGAAAACACAACCAGCACAACTATCTAGGAAATCCCTAAAAGCATCGGTTAGTCCATTATAGAGGATATCAAGTATTTCATTTTTCTTAAGAGGATGATCAGGCAAAGCATTAAGCAATTGGAGAAGCCTCCCCCAAGCTTGTGGGAGACTCTCTTCTTTAGTTTGCACAAAGTTAAATATTTCCTGCAAGGTAGCTTGTTTCTTATGAGCAGGAAAATATTTTTCAGAGAAATAATAAATCATATCCTGGGGACTACGCACACAACCAGGAGCAAGACTATTGTATCAAGCTTTAGCATCACCCTTTGATGAGAATGGAAATAATTTGAGGATATAATAAACACCGAATCTTCTCACTATGAGCAAAAAGGGTGGTTATGTCATTCATCTTAGTAAGATGTGTCACAACCGTTTCAGTTTCAGAACCATGGAAAGGATCAGATTCAACCAAAGTAATTAGCTCTGGGTCGATAGAGAATTCATAATCCTTATCATCAATAAAGATAGGTGAAGTAGCAAACGTAGGATCACATTTCATTCTAGCATTCAAAGATCTTTCTTTATACTTGCCTAATAGTTTCTAGATCATCTCTATCCTTACAAGCAATAATATCTCTAGTTGCCTCCTCACTCATAGCATAACCTTTCGGTACTTCATATCTAGGAGGGCTAGTTCTAGTAGGTGTTTCAAGATTTTTAGTTTCAAGCTCATCATCAGTTTCAACAATATCATGTTGTCTTACTCTAGCAATTTGTTCATCAAGAAATTCACCTAGTGGCACATCATCATCAAGCAATGTACTAGCTGGCATCATCATGAGGAGCATACATAGCAGAAGTAGTATCATCAACAACTTGCGACATATTAGAATTAATAGCATGTGGTGGTGCTGCAAATCTATTTATAACAGAAGGTGAATCTAAAGCGGAGCTAGATGGAAGTTCCTTACCTCCTCTTGTTGATGAGGACATGACTACCTTGGATATGACCAAACATATTGCATATATGTATATTTGTGAGGTGATTTCTAATGCAAACTATGCAATAATTTATTTATGTCATCCAAGACAAAAATACTTCACAAACTTTTGTGTCATGTCTAATTGCAGGTGTATGGGACATTTGTACAATCCACATATGAAGATAAGGGAGAAAGAGATGTTTACTTGCTGTTCAAAAAGTTCTCTCACGTCACTTTTGGCCCAAGAGAAGATAGAGTCCAAGTCTCTCACGTTCTGGACTCAGATTCGGACTACACAGACATACCTGACTCAAAACATCAATAACGTTTTCATCCGGAATCTGAATTGGGTGATTATTTTTTTGTTGGAAAGTAGATTTTGTGCACTTTCCAAACCAATTGGATTCACCTTCAAATTCATCCGGAGCGTTGAGTTATGAACGAAACAATCTGATGTTGCAGCAGAATCAGAGTCAAACTACAAGTCCAAAGGTGTTATGTCACCTTCACTTGGGCCCATTGGCCTTGTACGACCTAGGCTTAGTTTTAGGCTGCCTTGGGAGATCCTCCCACCTCCTTGGCCGGCACCCCTTGCTCCTATATAAGTAGATCCATCTAGTAGCTTTTTCCTTGGGATTTGTTTAGTTAAAAGTTAGCCATTGCAAATCGTGTACTTCGTTTGTGTCCAACGACCAGACCAAGACCGCTTACAGATCCCCACCTTTATCAATACTTCATCTATATTCGCAATATTCAGATTGCTTTATCATATTCTTGCTTGTTCTTTGATTGCTTGCAAGAATAGACCTTCATGGTCAGGTTAGTCATGCTCCGGCGTGGTCAATAACCTCTCGGAGTTGGTTTAGCGATTGCTAAGGTACAACGTCGTGCATGTTTGTAGTCGGATCGTCAAAGTCGACTCCACCAAATCGATAGTTATCATCCCATTGAAAGATCAGGACACCTCTGCCTCTATCAACTGGTATCAGTTTTCAGGTTGCTCGGTGAGAATTTCCAGTTATCCCTAGATTCAATTTATTTTCTTACCTATTGTCCAAGAAAAAGCCACAAAAAAGTTAGATCTATTCCTCCTTTGTCCTAGCCAGTCTGAGCCTTTGCAATTTTCTTTTCACTGTTTGCATTATTGAATTATCGGTTGCATCGCCGTGTTGAGTTGCTAGTCTTAGTGTCTAGTTCCTTTAGAGTTTCGAGTTCTGTTCACATTAATCACGTTACCGCTGCATCATTATCCCTTCCGCCGTCCACCATCCCATCCATCAACTTCCACCACGTGCTACGCACTGTTCATTGTCATAATCATAGTTGAGGTCATTCACATCTTCGCCTGATCCAATCTGCATCTTATCTAGTTTGTCTTGGAAAGAGGGAAAAAAGACAGAGAGAAAAAAAGGAGAAAAAGAGTTAAGAAAAAGTCAGAGGAAAAAAGGAGAGAAAGCAAAAGAAAAAAAGTGAGAGAAAATATTCGGACCTATCTAGAATCAATCTCGTACCTGAATTCGGATTGGAATCTGTTTTATGCAGTGTTAAGTAAAACAGGCATATCATTTTCATACGAAGTCTGTTTTGGCTCCACAAGTACTCAAATTAAAGCTAGCGATGAGGCGCATCTGAATAGTTGCAAAAGCATGTTTAATATTTGGCATCTCAAAATCGGCTTCTAAATAGGTCTTTTTGCCCTCCGAAGTTTGTGCATACAAGTTGTTCCGGTTTTTCAAGCCAGTTTTAGAATTCTTTGATTCCTTGTATCAATTCGGAGTTGAGTGATTCTTTTTGCATTGAAAAGCTTGATTTAGTAGCATTCTTAAAAAAATTATCAGAATTGTGGCAAAAAAATCCGGAGGAAATTTGGAGAGAAAGTTGTTGCTATATCATGTTTGGCAGTTGTTTCACATCATTATCTTTACTGTTGTTGTGATCTTCATTTTTATCTTGCTGTCCAGAGCTACTTCATATTCTTTATTGATGCTAGTTGTGCATGCCATGACCTCATTAGTGTTCTAGGCTCGCGTCTCTAGTCCGGTCTAACCTAGGACCAACACAGTACCGTCATTGAGCGTTTATTCAACATTGCATCTCTGAATTGATTATTGCTAATCTTTTGCTACCAAATATTTAAGCCTTCCAAACTCCACATATTTCTACACTGTGTATACGTATGTTCCCCTGGCAATCGGTTTACTCAATCTTCAGAGTTATTTGACACCGCTGGTTGCCTGTCACCACCTGCTGCATGGTAAGAACTTGTAAGATATTGATATGTGCTATATTGTGAGTGTTTTACCACCACCTAGTAGTTCATAGGAACATTATTCTTGAATTTTGTTTTTTGTTTCTACTAATCATGGCAGGCTCCAGAGTTGTTAGTTCTTGGGCTTCATCGATCGTGGGAAATTTGCCACCACCTAAGAAAATACAACAACCATCACAAGAGGAGCAACAACATCAGAATGCACATAATCAGGTTAATGTTTTCATGCCACCATTTACTGGGCGTTTTAGACCTGATTTATATATTGAATGGGAGTACGAAATAAATGATATATTTGCTTCCCATAATTTTGATGAGCGTGGAATATTTCAAGCTGCAGCTATTACTTTTAGTAGCTTTGCTTTAGTTTGGTGGAGTGAATATTGTCGGTTAAACCCTCATTTTATACCTACTACTTGGGATGATTTAAAACATGTCATGAGAGATAGATTCATCGATGTTTATTATACTCGTGGCATGATTAAAAAATTAGAACATTTAAAACAAGGTAGTGACACCGTAACAAAATATTATGATGATTTACAAACTACCTTGTTGCGCTCGTTTTTAGAAGAAAGTGAAGAAGATTTTGTGGATAGATTTTGGGGAGGATTAAACCATGATATTCGGGAGATACTAATTCACGAAGAATGTTATCCTATGGGCCATTTGTTTCGTCTTGCTTGCAAAGCTGAACAGGAAATAAAACGACGTGTTTCCCACAAGGAGAACAAGCGCGCGGTGCACATTCCAACTGTTGATACAGATGTTTCTTCAACTACTAGGCATACTATGACAACCACATCCGTTGTTGCAAGGACTACGTCATCTCCACCATGTGACACATCACCATAGAGAGTGCCTGCATCATCTGAGTTGATCATAAGAGGTAATGACAAAGGTACAGATTTTCCACTTTCACATGAGAATGATGCATGCCTAGTTAACTTGAATACATCATGTGTTGAGTTGCCTATTGATTTAAGAACACCACCTATTTTAGAGACTCGTGTTACTGTCATGAATGTGTCATGTGATCAAACAACTGAAATACCAACAAGTTTTAGTGCACCCATTAAATTAACAGTTGATGCAAAAGAACCAATGTTTAATCATTTTGATATGACCTCTAATCTTGGTGATGATTCTGTGTCAAATGACTTATTTCAAGTTTGCTAATTTAAGCATGTTGTAGCATGTAAATTTCATTCAAGTAAGGTTTATTCACCAATGTTGGGATGGTTTAAAGATGAACATTGTCAATCCTTTGATATGAATAAGAGCTTCACTTATATATGCAAATTGAGTTGCAATCTTTTCATTCCTTCTAATACTTGTGATAATATTTTGGCTTTACATTTTATGAACTATGAAAGTTACTCATGTATACATGTGTCATATGTGCAAAAATTAAGGGAAGTAAAAATGGATGACATATACATATACAACATGTACACCTTGTCTCTTTTGTTAGCCACATTTCAGATTAAGCAACGCCGAGGAGGGCTTTGTTTTCAAGAAGGGGAGGATGATGAGGACATGAATACCTTGGATATGACCAAACATATTGCATATATGTATATTTGTGAGGTGATTTCTAATGCAAACTATGCAATAATTTATTTATGTCATCCAGGACAAAAATATTTCACAAACTTTTGTGCCATGTCTAATTGCAAGTGTATGGGACATTTGTACAATCCACATATGAAGATAAGGGAGAAAGAGATGTTTACTTTCTGTTCAAAAAGTTATCTCGCATCACTTTTGGCCCAAGAGAAGATAGAGTCCAAGTCTCTCACATTCTGGACTCAGATTCGGACTACACAGACATACCTGACTCAAAACATCAATAACGTTTTCATCCGGACTCTGAATTGGGTGATTCTTTTTTTGTTGGAAAGTAGATTTTGTGCACTTTCTAAACCAATTGGATTCACCTTAAAATTCATCCGGAGCGTTGAGTTATGAATGAAACAATCTGATGTTGCAGCAGAATCCAAGTCAAACTACAAGTCCAAAGGTGTTGCGTCACCTTCACTTGGGCCCATTGTCCTTGTACGACCTAGGGTTAGTTTTAGGCTGCCTTGGGAGATCCTCCCACCTCCTTGGCCGGCACCCCTTGCTCCTATATAAGTAGATCCATCTAGTAGATTTTTCCTTGGGATTTGTTTAGTTAAAAGTTAGCCATTGCAAATCGTGTACTTCGTTTGTGTCCAACGACCAGACCAAGACCACTTACGGATCCCCACCTTTATCAATACTTCATCTATATTTGCAATATTCAGATTGCTTTATCATATTCTTGCTTGTTCTTCGATTGCTTGCAAGAATAGACCTTCATGGTCAGGTTAATCATGCTCCGGCGTGGTCAATAACCTCTCGGAGTTGGTTTAGCGATTGCTAAGGTGCAACGTTGTGCATGTTTGTAGTCGGATCGTCAAAGTCGACTCCACCAAATCGATAGTTATCATCTCATTGAAAGATCGGGACACCTCTACCTCTATCAACTGGTATCAGTTTTCAGGTTGCTAGGTGAGAATTTCCAGTTATCCCTAGGTTCAATTTATTTTCTTACCTATTGTCCAAGAAAAAGCCACAAAAAAGTTAGATCTATTCCTCCTTTGTCCTAGCCAGTCTGGGCCTTTGCAATTTTCTTTTCATTTTTTGCATTATTGAATTATTGGTTGCATCGCCGTGTCGAGTTGCTGGTCTTAGTGTCTAGTTCCTTTAGGGTTTCGAGTTCTGTTCACATTAATCACGTTACCGCTGCATCATTATCCCTTCCACCGTCCACCATCCCATCCATCAACTTCCACCACGTGCTACGCACTGTTCATTGTCATAATCATAGTTGAGGTCATTCACATCTTCGCCTGATCCAATATGCATCTTATCTAGTTTGTCTTGGAAAGAGGGGAAAAAAGACAGAGAAAAAAAAAGAGAAGTAAAAATGGATGACATATACATATACAACATGTACACCTTGCCTCTTTTGTTAGCCACATTTCAGATTAAGCAACGCTGAGGACGGCTTTGTTTTCAAGAAGGGGAGGATGATGAGGACATGAATACCTTGGATATGACCAAACATATTGCATATATGTATATTTGTGATGTGATTTCTAATGCAAACTATGCAATAATTTATTTATGTCATCCAGGACAAAAATATTTCACAAACTTTTGTGCCATGTCTAATTGCAAGTGTATGGGACATTTTTACAATCCACATATGAAGATAAGGGAGAAAGAGATGTTTACTTGGTGTTCAAAAAGTTCTCTCACATCACTTTTGGCCCAAGAGAAGATAGAGTCCATGTCTCTCACGTTTTGGACTCAGATTCGGACTGCACAGACATACCAGACTCAAAACGTTAATAACGTTTCATCCGAACTCCGAATTGGGTGATTCTTTTTTGTTGGAAAATAGATTTCGTGCAATTTTCAACACAATTGGATTCACCTTAAAATTTGTCCGGAGTGTTGAGTTATGGACGAAACAATCTGATGCTGCAGCAGAATCCGAGTCAAACTACAAGTCCAGAGGTGTTACATCACCTCCACTTGGGCCCATTGGCCTTGTACGACCTAGGGTTAGTTTTAGGCTGCGTTGGGACGTCTGCACACCTAGCTTGGCCGGCACCCCTTGCTCCCATATAAGTAGATCCATCTAGTAGTTTTTTCCTTGGGATTTGTTTAGTTAAAAGTTAGCCATTGCAACTTCGTGTACTTTGTTTGTGTCCAACGACCAGACCAAGACCGCTTACGGATCCCCACCTTTATCAATACTTCATCTATATTCACAATATTCAGATTGCTCTATCATATTCTTGCTTGTTCTTCGAGTGATTGCAGGAATAGACCTTCGTGGTCAGGTTGATCGTGCTCCGGCGTGGTCAATAACCTCTCGGAGTTGGTTTAGCAATTGCTAAGGCGCAACATCGTGCATGTTTGTAGTCGGATCGTCAAAGTCGACTCCACCAAATCGATAGTTATCATCTCATCGAAAGATCGGGACACCTGTGCCTCTATCACTTGTCTTAGAGGGAAAAATCTTAGTCTTAGCATCCTTCAGATTCTTCATAGTGATAATATGATAATAATCCCAAGTGACTCAACAAATATAGCTATGCTCCCTAGCAACGGCGCTAGAAAAAGGTCTTGATAACCCACAAGTATATGGGATCACAACAAATTTTGAGGGTAGATTATTCAACCCAAATTTATAGATTCGACACAAGGGGAGCCAAAGAATATTTGTAAGTGTTAGCAGCTGAGTTGTCAATTAAACCACACCTGGAAATTAATTATCTGTAGCAAAGTGTCCAGTAGAACAGTAATATGATAGTTTTGATGACGGTGGCAACGTCAATGGTAACGGTAACAGTGATAGAAGTGAATTTGTAGCAAGTGCAATAGTAACAAAAGCAGTAGTAACTTAGAAAGAACAATATGTAGGAAAATCGTAGGCATTGGATCGGTGATTTGTTGGACGATATTCGTCATGAGACAGTCATAACCTAGGGAGATACGGCACTAGCTCCAGTTCATAAATATAATGTAGGCATGTATTCCATAAATAGTCATACGTGCTTATGGAAAGAACTTGCATGACATCTTTTGTCCTACCCTCCTGTGGCAGCGGGGTCTTATTGGAAACAAAGGGATATTAAGGCCTCCTTTTAATAGAGAACCGAAACAAAGCATTAACACACGGTGAATACATGAACATCTCAAACTACGGTCATCATCAGGAGTGGTCCCTACTATTGTCACTCTGGGGTTGCCGGATCATAACACGTAGTAGGTGACTATAACTTGCAAGATCAGATCTAGAACATGGTTATAATGGTGATAACATAAATGGTTCAGATCTGAAATCATGGCACCCGGACCCAAAGTGACAAGCATTAAGCATGGCAAAGTCATAGCAACATCAATCTCAGAACATAATGGATACTAGGGATCAGGCCCTAACAAAACTAACTCGATTACATGATGAATCTCATCCAACTCCTCACTGACCAGTGAGCCTACGAAGGAATTACTCACTCCCGTGGGGAGCATCAAGGAATTGGCGACGGGGAAGTGTTGGTGATGACGAAGATCAAAGATCCCCCTCTCTGAAGCCCCAAATGGACTCCAGATCTGGCCTCCCAATGAAGAACAGGAGACGGCGGTGGCTCCGTCTCGTGAAACGCGATAATTCTTTCTCCTTTATATTTTTTGGAAAAATAGGATTTTATAGCATTGGTTTCAAGGTCTGTGGGGCCACCAGGTGGGGAAAACCCACCTGGGCATGCCTTGAGGGGGTGGCATGACCTGGTGGGTTGTGCCCACCCAGGTGCCTCCCTCCGGTGGTTCTTGGCTCCAGAAATTCTCTTTTATTGTATAAAAATCCTTGCAAAGTTTTCGTCCATTCCGAGAACTTTTATTTCTGCACAAAAACAACACCATGGTAGTTCTGCTGAAAACAACGTCAGTCCGGGTTAGTTTCATTCAAATCATGCAAATTAAAGTCCAAAACAAGAGGAAAAGCATTAGGAAAAGTAGATACGTCGGAGACGTATCACCTGATAGGTCGCGAGGTTGGTCGCAGGGTCATGTGCTAAGGCGTATATGAGCAATCCGTCCGTAGACCCTCTTCCGGGGGATTAGCAAGAATATGCTCTTTGAACCAATGAAGGAAAGTGGAGTTGTGCTCTCTAGTAACTTCGTCGTTCGTCCTGCATAGCCCCTGGTCATGATACTTCTTGGCGATGGTTTCTTTGTGCAGTGTCACGAAATGATCTACCACGTCTAGGTGGTGTAGCACTACTAAGTTTGCTATGTCAAAGTTGTTGCGTCGATCTGAGTAACCCACATGCAGTTCCCTACGACCATTGGAGTGACCTTCTCCTTCGAGCCTCCCAAGGTGCTTCTTAACAAGCAAACCAACACCATGCCGGTCTCCTCCATATAGATAATTCTCGCAGAAAGAGATGCACTCTTGTGTCAGATAGCCGTGGATGATGCTTCCATCCGGATGGGACATGTTATGAACGAATCCTTTGATGACCCCATTCATCCTCTCGAACGGCATCATGTTGTGCAGGAATGACGGCCCCAGGTCTATTATGTCATCCACAATGTGGACACATAGATGCACCATGACGTCAAAGAACGCGAGCGGGAAGTACATCTCAAGCTCAGTTAGTATTACAACAATCTCTTCCTGTAGCATTCGAAGCTGCTTCACAATGATCAACTTTCGAGAGATGACATCAAAAAAGTTGCAGAGACCAATAAGTGTGTCACGGACATGCTTGTCCATTATCCCTCTAAGGGCAACATGTAGTATCTGCGTCATCATCACATGATAGTCATGGGACTTCATCTCGCTGAACCTTTTCTTCTTCGTGTCTAGAAATCTTCTTATCTTCTCACAATAACCGGAACTAACTTTCATTCCGGTAAGGCATTTGAAGAATTGATTGATCTTAGCCAGACTTAAGGTGAAGCAAGAAGGGGGCAATAATCCTCTTACTTCACTTTTTTGCCCTCCTTCTCTCGGACCTTTGTCTCCTCTGACTTTTTACGAGGTGGCATGTGCAGATCTGCCCTGATTTTCAAATCTTGCAAGTAACTTCTTGCCTTCGGCCCATCCTTAGTCTTACCTGGCATGTTCATTAGTGTCGCAGGCAAGCTCTCAGGGACATTCTTCGTGACATGCATTTGATCAAGGCAATGAGGCGTGTCAAGTTTGAAGGAAATATGCCCTAGAGGCAATAATAAAATTATTAATCATTTCCCTATTTCATGATAAATGTTTATTATTCATGCTAGAATTGTATTAACCAAAAACTTGATACATGTGTGAATACATAGACAAATAGAGTGTCACTAGTATTCCTCTACTTGACTAGCTCGTTGAATCAAAGATGGTTAAGTTTCCTAGCCACAGACATGAGTTGTCATTTGATTAACGGGATCACATCATTAGAGAATGATGTGATTGACTTGACCCATTCTGTTAGCTTAGAACTTGATCGTTTAGTATGTTGCTATTGCTTTCTTCATGACTTATGCATGTTCCTATGACTATGAGATTATGCAACTCCCGAATACCGGAGGAACACTTGGTGTGCTACCAAACGTCACAATGTAACTGGGTGATTATAAAGGTGCTCTACAGGTGTCTCCGATGGTACTTGTTGAGTTGGCATAGATCGAGGTTAGGATTTGTCACTCCGTGTTTCGGAGAGGTATCTCTGGGCCCTCTCGGTAATGCACATCACTATAAGCCTTGCAAGCAATGTGACTAATAAGTTAGTTGCGGGATGATGCATTATGGAATGAGTAAAGAGACTTGCCGGTAACGAGATTGAACTAGGTATTGAGATATCGATGATCAAATCTCGGGCAAGTAACATACCGATGACAAAGGGAACAACATATGTTGTTATGCAGTTTGATCGATAAAGATCTTCATAGAATATGTGGGAGCCAATATGAGCATCCAGGTTCCGCTATTGGTTATTGACCGGAGACGTGTCTCGGTCATGTCTACATAGTTCTCAAACCCGTAGAGTCCGCATGCTTAACGTTCGGTGATGATCAGTATTATGAGTTTATGTGTTTTAATGTACCGAAGGTAGTTCAGAGTCCCGGATGAGATCGGGGACATGACAAAGACTCTCGAAATGGTTGAGACGTAAAGATCGATATTTTAGACAACTATATTCGGACATCAAAAAGGTTCCGAGTGATTTGGGTATTTTTTAGAGTACCGGGGAGTTATGGGAATATGGGGGAAGAAGTATTGGGCCTCATGGGCCAAGTGGTGGAAGAGAGGAGGCAGGACAAGGCAGGGCGCGCGGCCCCCCTAGCCCAAACCGACTTGGACTAGGGGGCCGGCCTCCCTTTCCTCCTTTCCTCCCTCTCCTTCCTTCTCCCTCCCTTCCTCTTGGTGGACTCCTACTAGGACTTGGAGTCCTAGTAGGACTCCACACTTTGGCGCGCCTCTAGGGCCGGCCGGCCTCCCCTCCTCTCCTCCTTTATATACTGAGGCAAGGAGCACCCCATGGACACACAAGTTGATCATTGATCTTTAGTCATGTGCGGTGCCCCCCTCCACCATTATCCACCTCGGTCATATCGTAGCGGTGCTTAGGCGAAGCCCTGCGTCGGTAGCTTCATCAACACCGTCATCACGCCGTCGTGCTGACGGAACTCTCCATTGAAGCTCTACTAGATCGTGAGTTCGTGGGATGTCACCGAGCTGAACATGTGCAGGTCGCGGAGGTGTCGTACGTTCGGTACTAGGATCGGTCGATCGTGAAGACGTACGACTACATCAACCGCGTTGTCAAAACACTTCCGCTTATGGTCTATGAGGGTATGTGGACGATACTCTCCCCTCTCGTTGCTATGCATCACCGTGATCTTGCGTGTGTGTAGGATTTTTTTGAAATTACTACGTTCCCTAACAAAGTTTGTGCCAGTACTCCAAGTCCCAGAAAACATACCTCGTCTTCCATACCTTCAGCAACGGCTCCGATGCCTTTTTCATTGACTTTCCCGGATGGGGCACTGTTCCCAATTTTTCAACAGCTCATCGATTTTGGCGCTGCTCCGCTTACATGGGGGTCCTCGATGCTCGGCCTCACCATTGAATAGATCTCCATGGTTCGTCCTTCTCGAGCCATGTAACGCCCCGGATTCGATGCGCCAGGTATCTGTCAGTTATTCGCCATCTTTTCCATGTCATTTTCTTGCGTGTTGCACTTTGCCATGTCATCATCTGCATTTCATATCATGTCATCATGTGCATTTCATTTTGCATACGTGTTCGTCTCTTGCATCCGAGCATTTTCCCCGTTATCCGTTTTGCAATCCGGCCTTGCCTCCGCCGCCCCAAGCTCCACCGCCGGCGCGCCATGGCCACTGCCGCGCTGCCCGTGCCGGATCTGGTGAGATCCGGCCGGAGGAGGGCCCCCGCCGCCCGGATCCGGTGATCCCCGCCGCTGCAAGCCCCTCCGGCCACCTCCCCGTCAACTTCTCCGGCGACCTCTCCGGCCGCCGCCTCCGGCCGCGGCCGGCCCGGCGCCGAGCTCACCGCCCCGCTCCCCGTCGCCGGAGTCCCATGGCCGCCGCCGCCCTGCTTCGGTCAGATCCGGGCGTGGTGCCCCGGATCCGGCCAACTCCGGCCGCCCCCTCGCCTCCCCGCGCCGCCCCGACTCCTCCCGGCCTCTCCCCGAGCTCCGGCCGTCTTCCCCGTCTTCTCCGGCGAAGATCCGGCGAGATCCGCCGCCGCCTCGAAGTCCGTGCAAAATTTGAGGTTGACCCCGAAACGCCCAAGTCCCAGATATTTGACATAATCATACCAAGTTCATCGCATTGTATCTCTGCATCTGTAGCTCCGTTTCGTGCATGTAATATATCAAATTGTTCGCCTCGACGAGTACTTCATTTCATTCCATTGCATCGTTTTCATTTGAGCTCATCTTGATGCCCGAAATGCTGTTGGAAGAGTGCATGTTGATGTTAATCTGCTGAAACTGTTATAACTTGCTCATTTGTCATTTTTGCCATGATTGATGTGTGCATCCTATGGGGTTGATGTCTTCATGTGTTTTGATCTATGCCATGTCATCTTTCCAGAGGTGTATGCCATGTATTTTTGTGATCAATGTGGTGACTAGCACAAGCATGTAAACTAGGCTTCGTGATATTGCTGATTTTAGTCCCTGTTCTGCTATTTTTTTGATGCCATGTAAACTTGATGCTACAGAGAGATCCATGCATATTTTGAGATACTTCAGTAAGGGTGTTTTGAACATGTGGTTTTTGTCTATCCATTCATGCCCTTGTTTGCAATTATGGAGTAGTCTAGCATGTCAGTTGAGTGCTCTACTTTTGCTTCAAAATGTTTCCTGGCAGATTGTTTACTTGTTATTCAATTTAGCCAAGGTTGTTATAGCTGATCCTTGCAAGCTATGGACTTGTTCTTGCCTTGGTTTGTTTCACAAACATGTCTTCTTGATGATGCTATGCTTATCTTGTGATGCAATGACTTGTGGTGAGTGAATCGAGCTTGTTAAGTATTGTACATGCTGTTGTTGTTTTGCTAGGCTGAATCTGTTATTTCGTGATGCTATATAAACATGTTGCTACTAATCATTCTATGCATAATCTGGAGATGTTCTATAAACATGTTTTGATCTACATATCATGCTCTATCCATCCATGCCCCTGGTAGCATTTATAGCTTGCTGTAGATTGTTCATATCTTGCTCCAAAGTTGCTTGATAATGCTGCTATCAGCCTGTTAACATTAAGTTCACTAGTTCCCATGTATTTTGCTAGTGTTCCATGCACCCTATGAACTTGCTCTTGACATGCTTAGCTTCATAAACATGTCTTCTTACTATTGGTTGCCTTGCCATGCCATGTTTTGCTCTGTGGTGAGTGGTTCAAGCTCACCAACATGCCTACTTATTGTTGTTCCAGCCATGTATGAATCTGTAATATAACTTGCCATGTTTACATGGGTGCCATCATATTTTCTGATCCTTTTTGGCTCATGGTCAGTAAGGGACTTTTGATCTATGCAATTAGTAGATTCATGCCATGACTTTGTTTGCCATGTTAAGTTCCCGTAACATGTTGTTTGCTTGCTCTAAACATTGCAACCTGATGTTATTTCCTGATAAGTCTGAAACTGTTATTATTTGCAATCTTACCATGTGTTTTGGAGCATGTTCTAGTTGTTTCTGGAGATAGCTCAGTGTTCATGTTTTGTTATGCTTTACCTGTACTTCATGCCCATGCCTTTTGTTATTATGTTGGGGTGTTGTAGCTTATTGTTTTGATGCTTGCAAGATGCCTAGTTGTTGTTATGGACAGATTGTTGTTATGACTTGTATAGTGTGTGTGTGTGTTGCACCGTTGCTCCGTTTTGAGTGTGCTCTATATGAAACTTGCTTGATTTTGCATGTAGTTTCATATTATCATGTTGCATCCTTGTTTTGAGGTGTTTGCTTGATGTTTGTATGCATTTTGCATCAATGCCATGTTTAACTTGTTTTGCTCATATCTTCTAGGTCGTAGCTCCGAATTTAATGAACTTTATATGTAACTTGACTAGAATTTCGTGTAGATCCTCGTGGTGCACCTTAACTTTCTGTTTAACAACTTGAACATAGGGTTTATTCAGATCTGGACCAATTTCGAAATTTGCATATGAGGACTTACCGAAATTGTTATATGTTGTTTTCGGCCTCATTTAACTTGCCTTGATGTGTTGTTCTTGTTTGCATCATCTCTTGCCATGAGTAGCTTCATGTAGACTTTGTCATGCATCATGCTTGTTGTGCATCATGTCTTGTTCATGTGTGGTGTGTTTACCATGTTGTGTGCTTCTTCTCGATAGTTCCCGTTTTGTTGCGATCGTGAGGATGCGTTCGTCTATGCTTGGTTCGTCTTCGTGGCTTCATCTTCTTCATGGACTCGTTCTTCTTCCTTGTGGGATTTCAGGCAAGATGACCGCTACCCTGGATCTCACTACTATCATTGCTATGCTAGTTGCTTCGTTCTATTGCTTTGCTGCGTTACCTATCTTTTGCTCATCAAGCCTCCCAAATTGCCATGAACCTCTAACCTTTGACACCATTCCTAGCAAATCGTTGCTTGGCTATGTTACCGCTTTGCTCAGTCCCTCTTATAGCGTTGCTAGTTGCAGGTGAAGTTGAAGATTTCTCCATGGTGGACAGGGTTATGTTGGGATATCACAATATCTCTTATATTATTAATGCATCTATATATTTGGTAAAGGGTGGAAGGCTCGGCCTTTTGCCTGGTGTTTTGTTCCACTCTTGCCGCCCTAGTTTCCGTCATACCGGTGTTATGTTCCCGGATTTTGCGTTCCTAACACGGTCGGGTGATTTATGGGACCCCCTTGACAGATCGCTTTGAATAAAACTCCTCCAGCAAGGCCCAACCTTGGTTTTACCATTTGCCTCACCACCACCTACTTTTCCCTTGGGAGTCGCTCTCTCGAGGGTCATCTTTATTTTAGCCCCCCCGGGCCAATGCTTGTCTAAGTGTTGGTCCAAACCGAGCGATGTCCGGCGCCCCCTGGGCAACCAGGGTCTATGCCAACCCGATGTCTGGCTCATCTGGTGTGCCCTGAGAACGAGATATGTGCAGCTCCTATCGGGATTTGTCGGCACAGTGGGAGGCTTTGCTGGTCTTGTTTTACCATTGTCGAAATGTCTTGTAAACCGGGATTCCGAGTCTAATCGAATCTTCCTGGGAGAAGGTCTATTCCTTCGTTGATCGCGAGAGCTTGTCATGGGCTAAGTTGGGACACCCCTGCAGGGTATAAACTTTCGAGAGCCGTGCCCGCGGTTATGTGGCAGATGGGAATTTGTTAATGTCCGGTTGTAGATAACTTGACACCAGATCCGAATTAAAACGCATCAACCGCGTGTGTAGCCGTGATGGTCTCTTCTCGGTGGAGTCCGGGAAGTGAACACGGTTTCTGTGTTATGTTTGACATAAGTAGGTGTTCAGGATCACCTCTTGATCATTGCTAGTTGACGACCGTTCCTTTGCTCCTCTTCTCGCTCTCTTTTGCGTATGTTAGCCACCATACTTG
Organism: Triticum aestivum; assembly: GCF_018294505.1. NCBI lineage: Eukaryota > Viridiplantae > Streptophyta > Magnoliopsida > Poales > Poaceae > Triticum > Triticum aestivum. The sequence continues at coordinate 189,879,779 of NC_057798.1, read as the reverse complement.
CTTAGTCGCTGCTGCAACCTCACCACTTTACCCCCTTCCTTTCCCATTAAGCTTTGCTAGTCTTGATACCCATGGTAATGGGATTGCTGAGTCCTCGTGGCTCACAGATTACTACAACAACAGTTGCAGGTACAGGTTATGCGATGATCATGACGCAAGAGCGATGTTTGCTTGTTTTTGGAGTTCTTCTTCTGCTTCTTCTTCGATCAGGGGATAGGTTCCAGGTCGGCAGCCTGGGCTAGCAGGGTGGATGTCGTTTGAGTTTCTGTTTGTGTTTCATCCGTAGTCGGATGTTGATCTTGTGTATGATGTATTGATATATTCATGTGGCATTGTATGCCTCTTGTATGTATCCCCACTATTATGTAATGTTGATGTAATGATATCCACCTTGCAAAAGCGTCTTCAAGATGCGCTTCTATCCTTGGTGGGACCTTCGAGTTCCTTTAGGATAGGGTCGCATCTTGGGCGTGACAAGCCATCTTTGATGCCCCATGTACACGATTTTCCCAGACCCGCCATCTTTCATTGACATTAGCAGCTGAGACGTCGTATCATCCATGCACCGCGTGCATCTGGAATATCCGTGGCACACCTGGCATGCGACATATCCGTAACCGAGATAGTCATGCACCGCCGTGATCAGCACGGCTCTCATATAGAAATACTAGCCTTTGCTGGTGCCCCATGTCTTGGCCGGTGTTTTCCATAACTTGTGTAACTCCTATTGAAGTAGCCCCAGATACAAATTAATATATTTCCTGGTTGTTTTGGCCCTTGAATCAGCATGCTCATGTGTATGTACTTCGACTTCATGCACAACCAGGGGGGAGGTTGTACATCCATACAAACACGGGCCATGTGCTATGGTTTGTGTTCTGGTTGCCAAACGGATTCATGCCATCGGTACATGCGCCAAGCACGATATTCCTTGCATCACATGGAAAATATCGATATTTTCCATTGAATATTCTCCACTGGCTTGCATCCGCGAGGTGTCTCAGCTTCGGATCATCTCCATCGTCGGGCTTTTTCCTCTCCGCATCCCAACGCATGAGCTTTGCTTCCTTGGGATCTACAAAATTACATTGCAGATGAGGAGTGACAAGTAAGTACCATACAACTTTCTGGGGAGATTTCTTTCTTGGCTTCTTGTATCGAGAAGCATTGCGCACCAAACAACTGGTTTTTTCCGCGTGCTCCTTCCGATATATGATGCAATTGTTGATGCATGCATGGTATCTAATGTGCGGCAGATCAAGAGGACACACAATCTTCTTAGCCTCATCGACACTAGTAGGACATAGATTCCCCATGGGAAGAACATTCTTTAGGTACTTGAGAAGCTCATTGAGACTACTATCGGTCCATTTGTTTTTAGCCTTCGTCTTCAGAAGTTTGAGCGTGAAACTCAAGCGGGTCACCTCGGGATCACAACCATCATACAGAGTGTTTGAGTCCACCACCAGTTGCTCCAGCTTGGCCTCCTCTCTAGTAGCAGCTCTGTCCGTACTCATCTCCTTGCGAAGCATGTCTCGAACATGAGGGTTCCGCACGATTGAACTTAGTAGCCACGAAGTATGCGGCGTGTAGTTCATGTTTTCTCCACCTCCATGTTCGTCCTCTTCTCTGCCGACATGTCTGGCCTCTTCTCCGTCGGCATGGCCGGCCTATTCCCCGTTTCCATGTTCGGCCCCTTCTCCGCCGCCATCATCGGTCATCTCTTCGTCTGGCCCCATGTCGTCATTAGCTACCCCGCTGGCGTCCTCTTGCTCATCATCATCATCTTCAATTATCCACCAAGTATGGCCATCCATGAAACCAGTCATGAGCAGGTGCACCATCAAACGACCATCCTCATAGGGATCGAGCCAAACTCCTCCTTTGCATCTTCGAATGGACATAAAATATTTGTTCGGTTATTTTCATTCTTGTCCTTCACCGCCGATTGCAGCCACCTTTCCACCATCGTTTCACTGACCATCATGAATGCCTGTGTGGTAATAATAAATAAATTGATTATAAAAATGCATGCATCTAAGTCATACAAAAATTCGGCATGACCTTCACTAAAAATAGGATACAGGGTTTGCCCGAAATTCGCCGAAACTGAAATAAATTGACATTTTGGCAAAACATAGGTAACTCAAGCACAATCTGGCGGCAACTTATGCCACCCACACAATTTCCATCATATCGCCGGATTATGTCATATCACACACATACACATATTTCCATTCTTGCAAAAGCATAAATTTTTAATCATCTATCTCGAGATCGAGCATGGTGATGATGTTGTCGATCGGTGTCGCCACACACCCAGGGAATGATCAAAATTGGACAAATGAAAGGATCTCACAAAGACTTGCAGGGAATTAACTAAAGTATTTGCATTGAATTAAATGCAGGGAATGCAGAAAATAACAGAGAAAAGAAAGCATGCAAGAGATAAATGCAAGAGCACAGATAAACACTAGAGAACTTCATCTAGAATTGGTCGGCGACAAAGTTGCCTATGTTAGAATATATTGACTTAGGAGTCAAGTGAAGACACTTGATCATAGGTCATACTCATTGTTTAAGCTCAACATGGGGTTGCCATTTTTCGTTTAAGCATTTTGATGTATTCACATCTTGTTCAGCTGCTTTGACCCATGTCTTGGGGTAAAGCTACTCTAAGATGGAATGACATACCTTGGTGGTGGTGTTGAACTTGATCATGTAGTTGAACTTGTGAAGGATGCTCAAGGTTGATGTAGTTCATCAAGAGTTTGGAGCATCGCTTGTAGTTTGAGTTCATCTTCCTACATCTGTTAATTTTGCAAGGAAGAGCACTTGTTTGTTCAAAATGACAATCATGAAGTTTGATACCAAATGAAATTTGATATGTAGAAATTTTCAAAGGATATATAGAAATGATTCATGCTTCCTTGTCTTCAACCACCATATTGTAGAGACTTGGTGATGTAGAGATTGCTTAGAATGTGAGTGAGTTGCAATCTCATGGAGTTGGGCTTATCCAAGTACCTACAAGGGTTAGATAGCATGCAAGAATACAAGTATATCCAAGACATATGATCATCATCATAAGAGAAATATCAAGGATTAGTCATAGAAAGACTCATGCCTTGCATGCATCCAAATGGAGTTTCTATTCCAAGTTTGAGGCATCAATGATGTCCAATTCACCTCTCAAACGGCAAAATACTTTCTCATCAAGCGGTTTGGTGAATATATCTGCCAATTGCTTATCGGTATGAACATGTTTAAGATTGATATCTCCCTTAGAAACATGATCTCAAATGAAATGATGACGAACTTAAATATGCTTAGTTTGATAATGTTGCACGGGATTATGAGCAATCTTAATAGCACCTTCATTGTCACAAAGCAATGGAACATGTTTCACATGTATCCCATAATCTTTAAGAGTTTGGGTCATCCAAAGTAATTGAGCACAACATGAACCGACGGTAATGTATTCCGCTTCGGCGGTGGATAAGGATACTGAGTTTTGTTTCTTGGAGGACCAAGACACAAGAGATCTACCAAGAAATTGACAAGTACCCGAAGTGGACTTTCTATCAACCTTGTCACTGGCATACTCCGAATCGGAGTAGCCAACAAGATCAAAAGAAGACCTCTTAGGATACCAAATGCCAAAGTTTGGTGTGTGAACTAAGTATCTCACTATCCTTTTCACAGCCTTAAGATGACATTCTTTGGGGGCCGCTTGATATAGTGCACACATGCAAACACTTAGCATAATATCGGAATGAGAGGCACGTAGATATAACAATGAACCAATCATAGAGCGGTAAACCTTTTGGTCAACTAGTTCGCCATCCTTTGTCAAGTCAAGATGTCCACTGGTAGGCATGGGTGTACTCATACCTTTGCATTCTTGCAAGTTGAACTTCTTGAATAAGTCCTTGGTATACTTTTTCTGAGAAACAAAGGTACCCTCCTTTGTTTTCTTGATTTGCAAACCAAGAAAGAACTTGAGTTCACTCATCATAGACATCTCAAACTTCTTCGACATTAGCCATCCAAACTTTTCACTAAAATGAGGGTTAGTTGAACCAAATATGATATCGTCCACATAAATTTGGCACACAAATAATTCACCATTAACCCTTTTAGTAAAAAGTGTAATAAATTTTTCCAATCTCAAAGCCTTTTTCAATAAGGAACTTAGTCAACCATTTATACCATGCCCTAGGATCTTGTTTAAGACCATAAAGAGCTTTGTGAAGTTTGTATACATGATTGGGTTTCTTGGGGTTAACAAAGACGGGAGGTTGTTTAACATAAGCTTCCTCCTCAATTTCACCATTAAGAAATGCACTTTCAATGTCCACCATTTGATATAGAGTGATATCATGATGATTGGCATAAGCAAGTAAGATGCAAATGGATTCAAGTCGAGCAACAGGGGCATATGTCTCACCATAATCCATATCTTTGACTTGAGTGTAACCTTGAGCGAAGAGACGAGCCTTGTTGCATACAACTTGTCCATATTTATCTTTCTTATTCCGAAACACCCATTTGGTTCCAATGACATTGTGCTTCTCATCGGGCTTCTCAACCAACGTCCACACTTGGTTCCTCTCAAAATTGTGTAACTCTTCATGCATGGCATTCACCCAATCCGGATCATCAAGAGCATCTTCAACCTTCATAGGTTCAATACTAGAAATGAATGAGTAATGTTCACAAAAGTTAGCCAAACGAGTTTTATAGCGAGTAATTCTCCCGATTTGAATATCATCATAGATTTGTTTGACGGTGTGATCTCTTGAGACTCTTGCTCGAACTCGTGAGAGCTTTTGTTTGGGTAGGGGTGGACCATCCTCTTCATTATATTCTTCTTGTTGTTGTCTTTCTTCGTTGTTATTGGCGTTGTTGTTCTCTTGTGGAGGTGGAGAAGGAGGTCGATGAGGTTCGTCTTGTTGTACGTCCTTGTTTCCATCGTCTTGATGTGTTCAACTTGTGGATGCCTCCAAGTCAACTTGTGGTTCACCTTAGCGTGAAGCTGAGGCTTCTACTTGGATAGACGAGGTACTCTTCCTCACCTCCGTTGGGAGAATCTTGCCAATAGACAAGTCTTGTATTGCTTCCGAAGGATCTTTGTCACCTACATCAATTGGCAATTGCTCTACTTGTGAGCCTAGATTCATCAAACTTCACATCTACTGTCTCTTCAACCTTTCAGGTGAAATTGTTGTAGACACGGTATGTGTGAGAGTTTGAGCCATAACCGAGTAGGAAACCTTCATGAGATTTAGGAGAAAAATTTGAATGATGATGCTTATCAAGAGTGTAGCAGTTTAAGCCGAATACCCGAAAGTATCCAACTTGGGGTCTGTTACCAGTGAGAAGCTCATATGCCGTCTTCCCGAGTAGCTTGTGAAGATATAGACAATTCATTGCATGGCAAGATGTCTCAACCGCTTCCGCCCAAAAGTGTTTTGGTGTCTTGTACTCATCAAGCATCGTTTTAGCCATTTCAATGAGCGTCCGGTTCTTCCTCTCAACAACTCCATTTTTTGAGGTGTGTACGTAGCCGAGAACTCATGTGAAATCCATTCTTCGTCAAGAAAGGTGTCCACATTGGCGTTCTTGATCTCCATTCCATTGTCACTGCGAACCTTCTTGATCTTCACTTCTAATTGATTTTGGGCCTTCCTAGCGAAGTTCTTGAAGATCTTTTGGACCTACGATTTATCATCAAGAAAGAACATCCACGTAAATCCTGAAAAATCATCAACAATGACCAATCTGAATGAGTTACCACCGAGACTCTTGTAGGCGTTGGGACCAAAAAGATCCATGTGAAGTAGCTCAAGTGATCTTCTCGTGGTCATGATGTTCTTCACGGGATGACTTCCTCCAACTTGTTTTCCTGCTTGGCAAGCACTACAAAGTCTATCCTTGTCAAATATAACATCTTTAACACCAAGGATATGATCACCTTTAATAAGCTTGTCAAGATTTTGCATGCCCACATGACCTAACCGTCTATGCCACAACCAGCCTTTAGAAGATTTAGCAATTAAGCAAGTTCTAGGTTGAGCCTTTTTAGTGAAATCAACAATGTATAGATCACCTCTACGTATGCCGGTAAAGACCATATTATGATTATCTCTTCGAAACACTTGGCAATCTACTTCAGTAAATAGGACATTGAAACCGAAATCGGCTAGTCTAGATACAGAAAGTAAATTATAGCCAAGAGATTCAACAAGCATAACATTTTGTATGGAGCTGTCATGTGAGATGGACACCTTACCGAGGCCAATCACCTTACCCTTTGAGTTATCACCAAAAGTGACATACTTTCGAGGGCCGTCGTTTTCAGCAAGCTCACGAAACATATCCTTGTCTCCGGTCATGTGATCGATACATCCACTATCAAGAACCCATTCCTTTCCTCCAGCCATGTAGCCGCGAAGGTTGGCCATAAGACCAAAGTATCTCTTAGACTCATTGAGATCATAGTCACTATCATCATCCTCATCATAGTATCCATGTTCAACATCATCTTGTGATTGATCATTTCCAAGAGAGAGTGATTCATTAGTTTTGTGATCATGACAAATGTGCATCTCTATGAATTCTAATGACTTCGAAATGATGTTGCTAATGATTCCAACATCTCCTTTGGCACACATAAGGTCACGGAGCTCAAATAGAAAATCACCAAACTTAGGATCATTAGGACTCATCTTATTTAAAGCAATGGACTTGTGAAGAATCTCATCTAAGTTTTTCAAGGAATAGTTTGGAAATCATTTCTCAAGAAATCTCCATATAGTGTAAGCACATTCAAGAGTTGGCAAGCAAGTGATCAAATTTCCAGGCAATCCTCTAGTGATAAGATTGACAGTTCTAAGATTGTGAATCATGTCAAGAGACTCATCGGGGGTAGGATGCAAGGGGTCAACTAGGGGCACACAAGGGGTAGTAATGTACTTGTTCAAGTGATATTCATGGAAAATCTCAAGCATCTCATTTTTCCAAGTATTATAAAACTCTCCATCAAGCATAGGCACTCTACATCTAATACTCCCAATCATAGACTCATCCATCTTCCTCCAATGGTATTTAAACCAAAGCTCTGATACCAATTGAAAGGATCGAGAAGAGGTGTCTAGGGGGGTGATTAGACCCTGAACAAGTAAAGGTGGTAGGTTTTAAGTTTTTCAAGTTAAGGTTGGAGATTAGCACCATTTCAAGCATTCACAATACATTTCAAGAAAGCATGGCAAGAGTATATGAGCAGCGGAAAATAAAGCATGCAACTTGCAACAAAGTAAGGGGATGGGATTGGAGCGTGCAAACGCAATTGGAGACACGGAGATTTTTTGTGTTGTTCCGTTAGGTGGTGCTATCGTACATCCACGTTGGTGGAGACTTCAACCCACGAAGGGTAATGGTTGCGCGAGTCCACGGAGGGCTCCACCCACGAAGGGTCCACGAAGAAGCAACCTTGTCTATGCCACCATGGCCATTGCCCACGAAGGACTTTCCTCACTTGGAAGATCTTCATGAAGTAGGCGATCTCCTTGCCCTTACAAACTCCTTGGTTCAACTCCACAATCTTGACGGAGGCTCCCAAGTGACACCTAACCAATCTAGGAGACACCACTCTCCAAAATGTAATAGATGGTGTGTTGATGATGAACTCCTTGCTCTTGTGCTTCAAATGATAGTCTCCCCAACACTCAAAACTCTCTCACAGATTTGGATATGGTGGAAAGATGATTTGAGTGGAAAGCAACTTGGGGAAGGCTAGAGATCAAGATTCTTGTGGTTGGATTGGAATGTATTGGTCTCAACACATGAGTAGGTGGTTCTCTCTCAGAAAATGAGTAGTGGAAGTGTAGGCACGTTCTGATGGCTCTCTCACAAATGGAGAAGGTGTGGAAGGGTATATATATCCTCCACACAAAATCTAACTATTACACACAATTTACCAAACTCGGTGGGACCGAATAGTGAAACTCGGTGAGACCGACCTGGTTCAAAATGTGAATGTTAGGCTTTTCAGTGGGACTGACAAGGTCAAGTCGGTGAGACCGATGTACTAGGGTTAGGGCAAAACCTCATCTAGGAGAGACCGATTGCATGAACTTGGTGAGACCGATTTCAGCAATAAGCAAACAGAGACTTGGTCAAGCAAACTCGGTGGGACCAACTGCATATCTTGGTGAGACCAAAATAACTGCAATAGGTAATAGAGAGTTTGTAGGGCCATCTCGGTGAGACCGAACTGATTAGGGTTTCTGGCAGTGGCTATGTCAAGTGAACTCGGTGGCGCCGGATAGATCAAATCGGTGAGGCCGAGTTTGACTTTAGGTTTAGGACATATGTGGAAATGAGAAAGTGGTTGAGGGTGATACGTCTCCAACGTATCTATAATTTTTGATTGTTTCATGCTATTATAATTTTTGATTGTTTCATGCTATTACATTTTGGATGTTTATGGGCTTTATTTTACACATTTATATCATTTTTGGGACTAACCTACTAACCGGAGGCCCAACCCGTATTGCTATTTTTTTGCCTATTTCAGTATTTCAAAGAAAAAGAATATCAAACGGAGTCCAAATGGAATGAAACCTTCGGGAGCATGATTTTTGGAACGAACGTGATCCAGAGGAATTGGATTGGAAGTCAAGAAGCAACCGAGGCGGCCACGAGAGGGTAGGGCGCCCCCCCCCCCTACAGGGCGCGCCCCCTGTCTTGTGGGCCCCTCGGGCGGCCACCGACGTACTTCTTCCTCCTATATAAGCCTACGGACCCCGAAAACATCTAGGGAGCCAACGAAACACAATTTCCACCACCGTAACCTTCTGTATCCGCGAGATCCCATCTTGGAGCCTTCGTCGGCGCTCTGCCAGAGGGGGAATCGACCATGGAGGGCTTCTGCATCAACACCATAGCCCCTCCGATGAATTGTGAGTAGTTTACCACAGACCTTCGGGTCCATAGTTATTAGCTAGATGGCTTCTTCTCTCTTTTTGGATCTGAATACAATGTTCTCCCCCTCTCTTGTGGAGATCTATTCGATGTAAACTCTTTTTGCAGTGTGTTTGTCGAGATCCAATGAATTGTGGGTTTATGATCAAGTTTATCTATGAGAAATATTTGAATCTCCTGTGAATTCTTTTCTGTATGATTGAGTTATCTTTGCAAGTCTCTTCGAATTATCAGTTTGGTTTGGCCTACTAGATTGCTCTTTCTTGCCATGGGAAAAGTGCTTAGCTTTGGGTTCAATCTTGCGTTGTCCTTACCCAGTGACAGAAAGGGTTGCAAGGCATGTATTGTATTGTTTCCATCGAGGATAAAAAGATGGGGTTTATATCATATTGCATGAGTTTATCCCTCTACATCATGTCATCTTGCTTAAGGCGTTACTCTGTTCTTATGAACTTAACACTCTAGATGCAGGCAGGAGTCGGTCGATGTGTGGAGTAATAGTAGTAGATGCTGGCAGGAGTCTGTCTACTGGTCACGGGCGTGATGCCTATATACATGATCATGCCTAGATAATCTCATAATTATTCGCTTTTCTATCAATTGCTCGACAGTAATTTGTTCACCCACCGTAATACTTATGCAATCTCGAGAGAAGCCTCTAGTGAAACCTATGGCCCCCGGGTCTATCTCTTATCATATTTGCTTCCAATCTACTTTTATTTGCATCTTTACTTTTTGCATCTATATTATAAAATACCAAAAATATATTTATCTTATCATACTATCTCTATTAGATCTCACTTTCTCAAGTGGCCGTGAAGGGATTGACAACCCCTTTATTGCGTTGGTTGCGAGTTCTTTGTTTGTTTGTGTAGGTGCGTGGGACTTTTGAGGAGCCTCCTACTGGATTGATACCTTGATTCTCAAAAACTGAGGGAAATACTTATGCTACTATTGCTGCATCACCCTTTCATCTTCAAGGAAAACCAACGCAAGCTCAAGACGTAGCAAGAAGGATTTCTGGCGCCGTTGCCGGGGAGGCTTCCACCAAGTCACGTCAAGATTCGACCTCCCACCAACATGCGATTTCTGGCTCCGTTGCCGGGGAGGTCTTCGCTCAAGTCAAGACATACCAAGTACCCATCACAAACTCATCTCCCTCGCATTTACATTATTTGCTATTTGCCTCTCGTTTTCCTCTCCCCCACTTCACCCTTGCCGTTTTATTCGCCCTCTCTTTCCCAATCTCCTCCTCTCTCTTTCGCTCGCCTTTTTCTGTTTGCTTGTGTGTTGGATTTCTTGTTGCCATGGCGCAAGATAATACCAAATTGTGTGATTTCTCGAATACCAATAATAATGATTTCCTTAGTACTCCGATTGCTCCTCTTAATGAGGTTGAGTCTTGTGAAATCAATACTGCCTTGCTGAATCTAGTTATGAAAGATCAATTCGCCGGCCTTCCTAGTGAAGATGCCGCTACTCATCTAAACAACTTTGTGGATTTGTGTGATATGCAAAAGAAGAAATATATGGATAACGATATTTATAAATCAAAGTTATTTCCGTTTTCACTTAGAGATCATGCTAAAGTTTGGTTTTCGTCTTTGCCTAAAAATAGTATTGATTCTTGGAACAAGTGCAAAGATGCTTTTATCTTTAAGTATTTTCCTCCCACTAAGATCATCACTCTTACGAACGATATTATGAATTTTGAACAACTTGATCATGATCATGTTACCCAATCTTGGGAAAGAATGAAATTGATGATTCGCAATTGCCCTACTCATGGTTTGAATTTATGGATGATCATACACATTTTTTATGCCGGTTTGAATTTTGCTTCTAGAAATCTCTTAGATTCGGCCACGGGATGCACGTTTATGGAAATCACATTAGGAGATGCTACAAAACTTCTTGATAATATTATGGCTAATTATTCTCAATGGCACACCGAAAGATCTTCTAGTAAAAAAGTGCATGCTATAGAAGAAATCAATGTTTTGAGTGGAAAGATGGATGAACTTATGAAATTATTTGCTACTAAAAATACTCCTCTTGATCCCAATGATATGCATTTGTCTACTTTGATTGAGAATAATAATGAATCTATGGATGTGAATTTTGTTGGATGGAACAGTTTTGGAAATAATGCTTATAGAGGAAACTTTAATGATAGACGGTTCCCTAGTAATTCCTCTAATAATTATGGAAATTCCTACAATAATTCTTATGGTAATTTTAATAAGATGCCCTCTGATTTTGAGAATAGTGTGAAAGAATTTATGATTTCTCAAAAGATCTTTAATGCCTTGCTTGAAGAAAAATTGCTCAAAGTTGATGATTTGGCTAGGAACGTTGATAGACTTTCGCTTGATGTTGATTCTCTAAACTTAGATCTTCTTCCCCTAAGCATGATATCAATGAGTCTCTCAAAGCAATGAGAATTTCCATTGATGAGTGCAAGGAAACAACCGCTAGATTGCGTGCTAAGAAAGATAGCTTTATAAAGGCGTGTTCTTCTAGTTTCCATGAAAATAATGATGAAGATCTTAAAGTTATTGATGTGTCACCTATTAGATCTTTGTTTTGCAATACGAATCTTGATAATTATGGGACTGAAGATGTGTCAACTTTACCTAGATGGCGTCCCAAGAATTCGGAATTTTTAGATCTTGATGCTAAATTTGGTAAAAGTGGGATTGGAGAGGTCATGACTTTAAATAGCATTGAACTCACTATCTCGGATTTCAAGGAATTTGATTATGATAATTGTTCTTTAGAAGGTTGTATTTCCTTGTTGCAATCCGTTGTTAATTCTCCTCATGCTTATAGTCAAAATAAAGCTTTTACCAAACATATCGTTGATGCCTTGATGCAATCTTATGATGAAAAACTTAATTTGGAAGTTTCTATACCTAGAAAACTTAATGATAAGTGGGAACCTACTATAAAGATTAGAATTAAAGATCATGAGTGTTTTGCTTTGTGTGATTTGGGTGCTAGTGTTTCCACGATTCCGAAAAATTTATGTGATATTCTAGGTTTCCATGAACTTGATGATTGCTCTTTAAATTTGCACCTTGCGGATTCCACCATTAAAAAGCCAATGGGAAGGATCAATGATGTTTTGATTGTTGCAAATAGAAATTTGGTGCCCGTAGATTTTATCGTTCTTGATATAGATTGCAATCTTTCTTGCCCTATTATTCTTGGTAGACCTTTCCTTAGAATGATCGGCGCGATTATTGATATGAAGGAAGGGAATATTATATTCCAATTTCCATTAAAGAAAGGCATGGAGAACTTTCCAACAAGAAAGTCAAATTACCTTATGAATCTATCATGCGAGCTACTTATGAATTTAGTGCCAAAGATGGAACTACTTAGATCTATCTTCGCTTTTATGCCTAGCTAGGGGCGTTAAACGATAGCGCTAGTTGGGAGGCAACCCAATTTTCTTTGTGTTTTTTGTTTTTGTTCCTGTTTAGTAATAAATCTTGCATCTACCTTATGTTTAGATGTGTTTTTATCTTTTATTTAGTGTTTGTTCCAAGTAGAACCTATAGGATAACCTATGATGATAGTTGATTTGATTCTGCTGAAAAACAGAAACTTTGCACGCATGAATTTAGTTTTGTTAAATCACAGAAACGTGATTTTGCGTTGATTATTTTTTATGATGATCAATAGACACATTTTCCAGGACTTCCTATTTTGGTAGGATTTTTAGAGTTCCAGAAGTTTGCGTTAGTTACAGATTGCTACAGACTGTTCTGTTTTTGACAGATTCTGTTTTTCGTGTGTTGTTTGCTTATGTTGATGCATCTATGGCTAGTAAAATAGTTTATAAACCATAGAGAAGTTGGAATACAGTAGGTTTAACACCAAAATAAATCAAGAATGAGTTCATTACATTACCTTATGTGATGGTTTTCTTTTGTTTCACTAACGGAGCTTATAAGATTTCCTGTTGAGTTTTGTGTTGTGAAGTTTTCAAGTTTTGGGTAAAGCTTTTATGGACTATGGAATAAGGAGTGGCAAGAGCCTAAGCTTGGGGATGCCCATGGCACCCCAAGATATTCAAGGATAGCCAAAAGCCTAAGCTTGGGGATGCCTCGGGAAGGCATCCCCTCTTTCGTCTTCGTTCATTGGTAACTTTACTTGGAGCTATATTTTTATTCGCCACATGATATGTGTTTTTCTTGGAGCGTCGTGTATTATATTAGTCTTTGCTTTTTAGTTTACCACATTCATCCTTGCTGTACACACCTTTTGGGAGAAGCCCACTTGATTAGAATTTGCTAGAATACTCTATGTGCTTCACTTATATCTTTTGAGCTTGATAGTTTTTGCTCTACTGCTTCACTTATATCTTTTAGAGCATGGCGGTGGATTAATTTTGAAGAAATTGCTAGTCTCTCATGCTTCACTTATATTATTTTGAGAGTCTTTTAGAACAGCATGGTATTTTCTATGGTTACAAAGTTGGTCCTAGAATGATGAACATCCAAGTTGGGTATAATAAAAACTATCATAGAAAAAGAATTGGATGCTATGATCAATTTGATGCTTGATAATTGTTTTGAGATATGGAGGTAGTGATATTAAAGTCATGCTAGTTGAGGTGATTATGAAAAATACTTGTGTTGAGGTTTGTGATTCCCGTAGCATGCACGTATGGTGAACTGCTTTGTGATGAAGTTGGAGCACAATTTTATTTATTGATTGTCTTCCTTATGAGTGGCGGTCGGGGATGAGCGATGGTCTTTTCCTACCAATCTATCCCCCTAGGAGCATGCGCATAGTACTTTGTTTTTGATGACTTCTAGATTTTTGCAATAAGTACATGAGTTCTTTTGACTAATGTTGAGTCCATGGATTATACGCACCCTCACCCTTCCACCATTTTTAGCCTCTCTTGTGCCGCTCAACTTTCGCCGGTACCATACACCCACCATATACCTTCCTCAAAGCAGCCACCATACCTACCTATTATGGCATTTCCATAGCCATTCCGAGATATATTGCCATACAACTTTCCACCGTTCCGTTCATATGACACGCATTACTTTTGCCATATTGATCTTTGCATGATCATGTAGTTGCCATTGTATTTGTGGCAAGGCCACCTTCATAATTTTCATACATGTCGCTCTTGATTCATTGCATATCCCGATACACTGCCGGAGGCATTCATATAGAGTCATATCTTGTTCTAGCTTTGAGTCATAATTCTTGAGTTGTAAATCCATAAAAGTGTGATGATCTTCATTATTAGAGCATTGTCCTAGTGAGGAAAGGATGATGCAGACTATGATTCCCCCACAAGTCGGGATGAGATTTTGGACTTTACAAAAGGAAAAAAAGAGAGAGAAAAAAGAGAAAGTCCAAAAAGAAAAAAAGAGGCCAAAGAAAAAAAAGAAAAAAAAAGAGAAAAAGAGAAAAAAAGAAAAAAAATAAAATGAGAGAAAAAGAGAGAAGGGACAATGCTACTATCTCTTTTTCCACACTTGTGCTTCAAAGTAGCACCATGATTTTCATGATAGAGAGTCTCATATGTTGTCACTTTCATATACTAGTGGGAATTTTTCATTATACAACTTGGCTTGTATATTCCAATGATGGGCTTCCTCAAAATGCCCTAGGTCTTCATGAGCAAGCGAGTTGGATGCACACCCACTTAGTTTCTTTTGTTGAGATTTCATACATTTATAGCTCTAGTGCATCCGTTGCATGGCAATCCCTACTCACTCACATTGATATCTATTAATGGGCATCTCCATAGCCCGTTTATACGCCTAGTAGATGTGAGACTATCTTCTCCTTTTTGTCTTCTCCACAACCACCATTCTATTCCACATATAGTGCTATGTCCATGGCTCACGCTCATATATTGCGTGAAAGTTGAAAAAAGTTTGAGATTATTAAAGTATGAAACAATTGCTTGGCTTGTCATCGGGGTTGTGCATGATTAAATACCTTGTGTGATGAAGATAGAGCAACAACCAGACTATATGATTTTGTAGGGATAACTTTCTTTGGCCATGTTATTTTGAGAAGACATGATTACTTTGATTAGTATGCTTGAAGTATCACCATTTTCATGTCCATATGAACTTTTATTTTGAATCATTTGGATCTGAACATTCATGCCACAATAAAGAAAATTACATTGAGAATTATGCTGGGTAGCATTCCACATCAAAAATTCTGTTTTTATCATTTACCTACTGGAGGATGAGCAGGAATTAAGCTTGGGGATGCTTGATACGTCTCCAACGTATCTATAATTTTTGATTCTTTCATGCTATTATATTACCCCTTTTGGATTTTTATGGGCTTTATTTTACACATTTATATCATTTTTGGGACTAACCTACTAACCGGAGGCCCAGCCCGTATTGCTGTTTTTTTGCCTATTTCAGTATTTCGAAGAAAAAGAATATCAAACGGAGTCCAAACGGAATGAAACCTTCGGGAGCATGATTTTTGGAACGAACGTGATCCAGAGGAATTGGATTGCAAGTCAAGAAGCAACCAAGGCGGCCACGAGAGGGTAGGGCGCCCCCCCCCTACAGGGCGCGCCCCCTGTCTCGTGGGCCCCTCGGGCGGCCACCGACGTACTTCTTCCTCCTATATAAGCCTACGTACCCCGAAAACATCCAGGGAGCCAACGAAACACAATTTCCACCACGGTAACCTTCTGTATCCGCGAGATCCCATCTTGGAGCCTTTGTCGGTGCTCTGTCAGAGGGGGAATCGACCATGGAGGGCTTCTACATCAACACCATAGCCCCTCCGATGAGTTGTGAGTAGTTTACCACAGACCTTCGGGTCCATAGTTATTAGCTAGATGGCTTCTTCTCTCTTTTTGGATCTCAATACAATGTTCTCCCCCTCTCTTGTGGAGATCTAGTCGGTGTAAACTCTTTTTGCGGTGTGTTTGTCGAGATTCGATGAATTGTGGGTTTATGATCAAGTTTATCTATGAGAAATATTTGAATCCCCTCTGAATTCTTTTATGTATGACTGAGTTATCTTTGCAAGTCTCTTCGAATTATCAGTTTGGTTTGGCCTACTAGATTGATCTTTCTTGCCATGGGAGAAGTGCTTAGCTTTGGGTTCAATCTTGCGGTGTCCTTACCCAGTGACAGAATGGGTTGCAAGGCACGTATTGTATTGTTGCCATCGAGGATAAGACGATGGGGTTTATATCATATTGCATGAGTTTATCCCTCTACATCATGTCATCTTGCTTAAGGCGTTACTCTGTTCTTATGAACTTAATACTCTAGATGCAGGTAGGAGTCGGTCGATGTGTGGAGTATTAGTAGTAGATGCAGGCAGGAGTCGGTCTACTTGTCACGGACGTGATGCCTATATACATGATCATGCCTAGATAATCTCATAATTATTCGCTTTTCTATCAATTGCTCGACAGTAATTTGTTCACCCACCGTAATACTTACACTACAAAAAAATACACTTCCATGATGATACATGTTTGTCACAGTAGGCCGCGTTTTTTGTCATGCATGTACATCCATGACGATTTTATGACAGAATCAAGATAGTCATGCCTGTGCTATCGTAGAAGTGTTCCATGACATTACCAAAATTATCATCACGGAAGTGTCCACTTCCATGACGATAAATTGCGCGTCATAGAAGTGCTTTCGTCAAGGGTGACCGACACGTGGCATCCACCGTAACGGAACGCCGTTAAGCTATCGGGTCAGGTTTTGGATCCGATAACCCATTAGCAGCCCCGACCAATGGGGATTTTCCACATGTAAAATCATCATTGGCTGGAGGAAACACGTGTCGGCTCATCGTTGGGACAGATGTCATCCACTCATTGGACAGAAGGCGCCTATGATACGTCGACACATGGCACGGCCCAACAGAGGCCCATTCCTGTGAAAAGGCAGGCCTGTTTGACTTGGTCAAAAGGTGGCGGGCCGGCCCATGGAAAGCCTGTTAACGGCCTGCTCGCAGATAGCCCATTTACAGCCCGCTAACCCAAGGCCCGTTACGCCCTATCTGAATTAGGCCCAGTAGCGTCATCTGGGCCATTCAATATGATTCCAGCCCATTTTCACTTCTGGACCATGTATGGCCCATGACGTCTTTCGGCCCATATGAGGCCCTATGTAACTCTTGGCCTATTAACGACCCGTAGTGAAACTGGCCCGTAATGAACAGTGTATCACTTTACACCCATTAACGGCCCGTGGTGAAACTGGCCCGTAATGAATAGTGTATCACTTTATACCCATTAACGGCCCGTTATTCCGTTGGGCCATTTCCAGCCCATGTTATCTTTCGGCCTTCTCAGAGCCCATTTATTCTTGGGCTCATTTCCAGCATTCGTTTACTTACGGCCCGTTACTGTCATTTTCTGCTTGTGGGCCAAATTCAGCTCGTGGTTACAGTCGGCCCGTTTGTGGTCCGTTAATACGCTGGGCCGTTTTCATAGCGTCATCAAATACGGCCTATTAATGATGGCCCATTATGGTCGGCCCATGAACGGACGATTCCAACTCTAGCCTGTTTACGGCCATAATGCGGCCTGTTATTGGCCCATGTTTGGCCAATCGATCATATGACCTGTATAAGGCCCATTGATGATACGGCCTGTAGAAGGCCCATTGTTTCTACAGACCGTAGAAGGCCCATTGTTTCTACGGCCCATAGAAGGCCTACTATTTCTACAGCCCGTAGAAGCCCACTGTTTCTACGGCCGTAGGAGGCCCAGTGTCACTAAAGTAAATAGTAGCCCATGGTTATTGTGGCCTAGTTTTAAAAAATAGGTTATTGCAGCCACTAGCAAACCGCGGAAAAAGAACTGCACTGACTACAAGCAAACAAATAAACAAGACAACAAGGAAATAAATAAGCAAGCAACTTATGCTAGGCTATCACGGCTATTACACATATTACATCCACTGGGCATCAAAGTTCGCCACCAGTGCAAATATAGGGAACAAAGCAGCATATAAACGCCGCAGCAAAACAAGTCCAGAACTAAAACCACTTCGGAAGAGTTCAAGAAACAATATCCTGGGTACCCATAATACTGGCAAGATACTTAGCAAGCTTATTAACTTTCTCTTGTTTGGCGCTTAAATCCTCCAGCGCTTGCTGTTGCACAAGAAAGTACGCATCTGAATTCTGCAAGGACTTCCTCAGTCCTTCGGCTTCTTGCCGCAGCACAGCTGATGATGCCTTTCAGCTTGTAGCTGAGACTGAAGAAGCCGAAGTGATTCAGGCAGCGAGTTCGAAGAGCTTGTGCCAGCGGTACTGGCCAGTAACTCGAACACTACATCAACGCAGGACTGTGGGGTTTTCTCACTGTCTAGAAGATTGTTTTTATCACCTTTCTTGGAGACCAACAGGGTTGTCTCACTATCTTGAACCTTATCTGCATTACTTTCTCTACCATTGCATAGTGGGGTGCTCTTCTCCAATATTCTGTTTGCATACTACAAGAGAAACAAGCAGACACATCACAGGTTTAGCTTGTAGTATACGAAACTCATTTTGGTAAACCGGTTCAGTAGTAAGGTGGACAGGATAACAGCATGAAACAAACATATATCTATGTACTATGGTGACTGTATTGTCCATATCATTCTAGTTTATGTTCCCTAATCAAGATAGAGACACAGTTCAACTCATATATTTTTAAGACACAACAGCATAGACAGAATATAAGTGTGAGAAACTACACAGCATTAGCAGCACTTGTAATGTGCATCACATGAGAACATAACTGTTTATACAACTTAAACTGAAATCAACATAGAGCAAGAAGTTAGAATAGCAATCCAGTTAAAGAAATAGGTTTAAAACATACATGTTGCGCCATTGGAGTTTCAATTGGATCCTTAAAATTCGAAAGTAGTTGGTATGAGCAAATACAGTGATGCAAAAACAAAGGAGTATGGACCATAGCTACGGAATCTGACCTGAGAACAGTTGCTCTTCTGCTTTAAACGTGGAGTTTGGGTTAGCTGTGGTGGTCTTCGTGCTTTGGGCACTGTAGTAGCTTTACAAACTGCTCATGTGGGGGTACTCTGTGGTGGACATGGTGCTTTGTCAACTATAAGTGGGTTACTATCCGCTGGGGTTGCGGTTAGATGGGTTGTAGCTGGTTCTCTGCCCATCGGTGTAAGTGTGCAATCTGGAAGAGTCTCGATTATGTGTGGTGGGGCTAGTTTGTGGGCCAGTACAACCATGGTTCTATCTGCATCGACGGGTAGCACTGTCTTTTGTGAAGAACGGTTTTTGCTCCCTTAGATACTGCCATCACCTCCTCCAATTCAAATGGCTGATAAACAAGAAAAGAAATTGAACGTACAGACATTGTATGATAGACAGATGTGGTAATTCACATATATGTTGTCTAACCAAACAGGACAGTGACACAATTTCACATATATGATGCCTAACTAAATAGGATAGCATGACACAGTTTCAGATATATGATGGATAACTTAATAGGATATAATGGCATAATTCAACATATGATGAGTACCTAAACAGGATGACATGACAAAACTATATGATGTCTGATACGTCTCCAACGTATCTATAATTTTTGATTGCTCCATGCTACTTTATCTACTGTTTTAGGCAATATTGGGCTTTATTATCCACTTTTATATTATTTTTGGGACTAACCTATTAACCGGAGGCCCAGCCCAGATTTGTTGTTTTATGCCTATTTCAGTGTTTCGAGGAAAAGGAATATCAGACGGAGTCAAAACGGAACAAAATCAACTGGAGAAGTTATTTTTGGAAGGAAACCCACCTGATGGACTTGGGCCCCACGTCAGAAGATACGGGAGGTTCTCACGAGGGTGGGGGCGCGCCCTCCCCCTGGACGCACCCCCCTGCCTCGTGGGACCCCCGTAGCTCCACCGACGTTCTCCCTGCACCCATATATACCTACATACCCTAAAACTTCCAGAACAGAAGATAGATCGGGAGTTCCGCCGCTGCAAGCCTCTGTAGACACCAAAAACCAATCGGGACCTTGTTGCGGCACCCGCCGGAGGGGGATCCCATCACCGGAGGCCATCTTCATCATCCCGGCGCTATCCATGACGATGAGGGAGTAGTTCACCCTCGGGGCTGAGGGTATGTACCAGTAGCTATGTGTTTGATCTCTCTCTCTCTCGTGTTCTCTCTCGTGTTCCATCTATGGCACGATCTTGATGTATCCCGAGCTTTGCTATTGTAGTTGGATCTTATGATGTTTCTCCCCCTCTACTCTCTTGTGATGGATTGAGTTTCCCCTTTTGAAGTTATCTTATCGGATTGAGTCTTTTATGAACACTTGATGTATGTCTTGCATGGGATAACCGTGGAGACAATGGGTTATTCTATTGATCCACTTGATGTATGTTTTGGTGATCAACTTGCGGGTTTCGTGACACTTGGGAACCTATGCATAGGGGTTGGCACACGTTCTTGACTCTCCGGTAGAAACTTTGGGGCACTCTTTGAAGTACTTTTATGTTGGTTGGATGAATCTGAGATTGTGTGATGCATATTGTATAATCATGCCCACGGATACTTGAGGTGACAATGGAGTATCTAGGTGACATTAGGGTTTTGGTTGATTTGTATCTTAAGGTGTTATTCTAGTACGAACTCTTTTATAGATCGATCCGAAAGAATAGCTTTGTGGTGGTTTCGTACCCGACCATAATCTCTAAGTTTGTTCTCCACTATTAGTGGCTTTGGAGTGACTCTTTGTTGCATGTTGAGGGCTTGTCATATGTTCTATCTATGTTATTATTGTTGAGAGAACTTACACTAGTGAAAGTATGAACCCTAGGCCTTGTTTCCTATCATTGCAATACCGTTTACGCTCACTTTTATCATTAGTTACCTTGCTGTTTTTACATTTTCAGATTACAAATACCTATATCTACCATCCATATTGCACTTGTATCACCATCTCTTCACCTAACTAGTGCACCTATACAATTTACCATTGTATTGGGTGTGTTGGGGACACAAGAGACTTTTTGTTATTTGGTTGCAGGGTTGTTTGAGAGACACTATCTTCATCCTACGCCTCCTACGGATTGATAAACCTTAGGTCATCCACTTGAGGGAAATTTGCTACTGTCCTACAAACCTGTGCACTTGCAGGCCCAACAACGTCTACAAGAAGAAGGTTGTGTAGTAGACATCAAGCTCTTTTCTGGCGCCGTTGCCGGGGAGGCTAGGTAAGTGAAGGTATATCTTTAGATCTTGCAATTGAATCTTTTTGTTTCTTGTTTTATCACTAGTTTAGTCTATAAAAGAAAACTACAAAAAAATGGAGTTGAGTTTGTCTCAACCGCTTCACCTTTTTAATATCTTTCGTGAGTATGATGGAAAGGAAAATTGTGCTCAAGTGCTAGAATAAAAAATCTATAGAATGTTTTTATTTGATGAGCATGATTGCAATGTTGTTAGTATGAATTCCTTGAATATCCATGATGCTAATGATATGCAAAGCCACAAGCTTGGGGAAGCTATGTTTGATGAAGATGATATTTTTTGTCCCCCAAGCTTTGATGAGCAAGAAAGCATGCCTCCTATCTATGATGATTATTGTGATGATACGTATGCCATAAAGAAGAAGTTTGCTTATGAGGAGAGTAGTAAATTTTCAATGCTAGTAGATCATGAACAGAATGCTTTAGGTGCTGGTTATATTTTTGAATTCATTCATGATTCTACTGAAAATTATTATGAGGGAGGAACATATGCTTGTAGGAGTTGCAATAATGTCAAGTTTCCTCTCTATGTGCTTAAAATCTTGAAGTTATGTTTGTTTTACCTTCCTATGCAAGATGATTATTGTTCCCATAAGTTGTTTGCTCACAAAATACCTATGCATAGGAAGTGGGTTAGACTTAAATTTTCTAGTCATGTGCTTCATGATGCTCCCGTTATGTTTCAATTCTTATCTTTTATGTGAGCATCATTGCCATCATCATGCCTAGCTAAAAGGCATTAAAGAAAAGCGCTTGTTGGGAGACAACCCAATATTTATGCTTACTGTTTTTGTGTGTACACATGATTATGCTACTGTAGTAATCATGTTTTATAGCTTTTGTTTCAATAAAGTGCCAAGAAGAACCTTTGGGAAGACTTGGGTGAAGTTTATGTGATCTTGCTGTGAAAAACAGAAACTTTAGCGCTCACGAGATTAGCTGCCATTTTTCACTGGAGAGTGATTTTAGGTTGATTCTTTCTGCAGATGATTAATAGACAAATTTCTCAGGTCCGGCGATTTATTTCATAATTTTTGGGGTTCCAGAAGTATACGTTTTATACAGATTACTACAGACTGTTCTGTTTTTTGACAGATTCTGTTTTCTATGTGTTGTTTGCTTATTTTGATGAATCTATGAGTAGTATCAGAGGGTATGAACCATAGATAAGTTGGAGTACAGTAGATATTACACCAATATGAATTTAGAATGAGTTCATCACAGTACCTAAGTGGTGGTTTTATTTTCTTATACTAACGGAGCTTACGAGTTTTGTGTTGAGTTTTGTGTGGTTGAAGTTTTCAAGTTTTGGGTAAAGATTCGATGGACTATGGAATAAGAAGTGGAAAGAGCCTAAGCTTGGGGATGTCCAAGGCACCCCAATGTAAAATTCAAGGACAACCAAGCAACTAAGCTTGGGGATGCCCCGGAAGGCATCCCCTCTTTCGTCTTCGTCTATCGGTAACTTTACTTGGAGCTATATTTTTATTCGCCACATGATATGTGTTTTGCTTGGAGCATAAATTTATTTTGTTAGTGTTTGCTTGCTGTTAGTTAGAATTGTGTTTTACCTCTTTAGTTTCAATAAAAAAGTCAAGGATAGCCTTTGCCATGCTTATTTTGCTAGTTTGCATGTTGCTGTTTGAAAACACAAAGTTTACCGCTGTTGCAAAAATTCCCTAGAAAATTCAGAGCATGGTCTAACGTTGAATATTTTTGCATAATGAGCCCTGATAAATTTATTACAGTGGGAATTTTAGTTCATAATTTTTTGAGTTAGGGAAGTATGATGACTCTTGCATTCTTTACAGACTGTACTGTTTTGACAGATTGCTGTTATGGTTGCATTGTTTGCATATGTTTGCTTGTTTAATGATTCTATTTGGTGATAGGAGTATTAAATATGCAGAGGCATTTAGTGTTCAATGTTGAATAATAATTTTAGTGATTTTTACAGTAGAAAATGATAAGGTTTTGCATTGGTTTATACTAACCTATCTCACGAGTTCTTGTTGAGTTTGTTGTGAATGAACCTTTTGATAAAAAGAGAAACCATGATATGAGAGGAATTAATGAGACACAAAAGTTAAATCTTGGGGATACCCAAGGCACCCCAAGATAATATTTCAAGAAGTCTCAAGCATCTAAGCTTGGGGATGCCCCGGTAGGCATCCCACCTTTCTTCTTCAACAACTACCGGTTAGTATCGGTTGAGCCTAAGTTTTTGCTTCTTCACATGAGTTGTGCTATCCTTGCATTGTAGTTTCCTTTAGCTTTGCTTGCTGTTTGAATAAGTATCAAGATCTGAAATTCTTTAATGAGAGAGAGCCTTACACAAATTGGAATTTGCTAGAATACTCTATGTGCTTCACTTATATCTTTTAGAGCACGGTGGTGGATTTGTTTTAAAGAAACTAGATCTCTCATGCTTCACTTAGATTATTTTGAGAGTCATTAATAGCATGGTAATTTGCTTAATGTTAATATACTTAGTGTTCAAGATATGTGAAACTTTCTTTTTGAGTGAATTAAATTAAATCTAATGCTTAATAATTGTTTTAAGATATGGAGGTAATAATATCAAAGTCGTGCTAGTTGAGTAGTTGTGAATTTGAGAAATACTTGTGTTGAAGTTTGCAAGTCCCGTAGCATGCACGTATGGGTAATGTTGTGTAACAAATTTGAAGCATGAAGTGTACCTGGCTTGTGCATCCTTATGAGTGGCGGTCGGGGACGAGCGATGGTCTTTTCCTACCAATCTATCCCCCTAGGGGCATGCGTAGTAGTACTTTGCTTCGAGGGCTAATAAAATTTTGCAATAAGTATATGAGTTCTTTTGACTAATGTTGAGTCCATGGATTATACGCACTTTTACCTTTCCGCATTTGCTAGCCTCTTCGGTACCGTGCATTGCCCTTTCTCATCTTGAGAGTTGGTGCAAACTTCGCTGGTGCATCCAAACCCCGTGATATGATACGCTCTTTCACACATAAACCTCCTTATATCTTCCTCAAAACAGCCACCATAACTACCTATTATGGCATTTCCATAGCCATTCCGAGATATATTGCCATGCAACTTTCCACTGTTTCGTTTATCATGACATACTTTACTTTTGTCATACTGCCATTGCATGATCATGTAGTTGACATCATATTTGTGGCAAAGCCACCACGCATTATTTTTCATACATGTCACTCTTGATTCATTGCACCATCCCGGTACACCGCCGGAGGCATTCATATAGAGTCATATCTTGTTCTAGTTTTGAGTTGTAATATCAAGTTGTTGTAATGAAAGTGTGATGATCATCATTATTAGAGCATTGTCCCAAGTGAGGAAAGGATGATGGAGACTATGATTCCCCCAAAAGTCGGGATGAGACTCTGGACGAAAAAAAGAAAAAAGAAAAATAAAAAAAGAGGCCATTAAAAAAAGAAAAAAAGGAGAGAAAAGGCCCAAATAAATAAAAAAATGAGAGAAAAAGAGAGAAGGGGCAATGTTACTATCCTTTTACCACACTTGTGCTTCAAAGTAGCACCTTGTTCTTCATGTAGTGAGTCTCATATATTTGTGCTTCAAAATAGCACCATGTTCTTCATATAGTGAGTCTCATAAATTATCTTGTTCATACTAGTGGAAATTTTTCATTATAGAACTTGGTTTGTATATTCCAATGATGGGCTTCCTCAAAATGCCCTAGGTCTTCGTGAGCAAGCGAGTTGGATGCACACCCACTAGTTTTCTTTCGTTGAGCATTTTTTTTGACTGTGAACTGTGGGGCAAAACCCCCACAGCATATCAAAAATTTATTAAAGCCAGACAACAGTTACAACAACATGATTACAAGAGGTAACCGAAAGTAAAGAAGAAAACAAAATAAAGAAGAAGGCTAAAACTTAAGGTGGCAGGAAAGAAATCCACTTGAGCAAGTCATCCTTGTAAACAGATTTGATTCTATGCTCCATCAGAGTTAAGTCATGCCTGAAAGCTCCTCTCCATTTATTGAAACTTGCCCTCTCACCTCTGAACACCTTGGCATTTCTGATGATCCAGATATTCCAACAGGCAATAAACACTACTTCAGTGAAAAAGGGATTATCAAAACTTCTTCTTGCCTGGATGACTAATTCAGACATTGAATTTCCAGCCGACCAATCAATCTGCAAATAATTCCAAACTCTGACACTGAAATTGCAGTTGAAAAAGAGACGGTCTCTGGTTTCTCTCACTTGAAGGGGGCAGAGCCTACAAGTAACACCATCATCCATGTGCCAGTGCCTTCTATCAACCATATCCTTAGTGTTGAGTCTGTCCATGATGAGCATCCAAGCAAAAACCTTGATCTTGATAGTGCAAGAGGATTTCCAGATCCAGCACAGCAAGTGGTTGAAAGTTTCATTCTGAAAAGCATGACCATAGAACAGCTTAGGTTTGTAAACCTTTGAAGAGCCCTCCCATAACCATAAATCCTTACAAGTATCATCTCTTCCATGGGAGGCTAACATATCTCTTATTAAGTTTAACTCATCAAAAGCTTGAGCAGACAAAGGTAGGTGGAAGTGTTGGTACAAGTCCACTGAATTGAAGATATCCTTAACAGAAATCCATGGATCCTTGGCAAAAGAGAATAATCTTGGGAATCTAGACTGCAAGCTAGAAACTTCACTGCCAAGATTCCAATTATCAGACCAAAAAAGAGCAGTGTCACCAGCATTGACTTGCACCCAGGAGCAGTCCCTAAAATTCTGCAAGGCCTTGCAAATATCCTTCCACCAAAAAGTTCCACAAGAAGTTGTTCCCTGGGGCATTCCATCATAATAATATGAATTCCAAATTAAGGACAACCAAGGAAGGTCTTTCCTGTTGAGAAAATTACTAGCATGCTTAAGAAGCAAAGCCACATTTTGAACACCCAGGTTCAAAATACCAAGACCACCCTTGTTTTTTGGTCTACAAATCAGATCCCAAGCAGCAAGAGATGGTGCAGGCTCCTCCCTATTTTTTCTCCACAGACATTGTCTTTTAATTCTTTCCAGCTGCTTGAGGATTCCAGCAGGAACAGCCAGGCTTCCCATAAGAAAAATTGGCATGGAAGACAAAGCAGAATTTAAGAACTGCAGCCTCTCACCTTGATTAAGGAATGAGGAGCTCGCAGTCATTCTTCTCTCCATACAATCCACAAGAGGCATAAAGTCCACCATCTTTGGCCTTGTAGTACCCACAGGCAAACCAAGATAAGTAAAAGGCATCTTTCCAATTTTGCATCCAAAAGCAGAAGCAAGATCTGTCATGACTGCATTTTCAACATTTATAGGAATGATAAAAGATTTATGGTAGTTGACATCAAGACCTGTGGACTGAGAGAACACCAACAGCATATCCTTCAGAGCTAGAAGCTGTTGCCTGTCAGCAAGAAGGATGATCAGAGTATCATCAGCATATTGAATGACAGGGTAGTCTTGATCATGACAGGGAATAGGTAGCTTTAGGATACCCTTTCTGAATATATCATTAATCACTATTTGCAGAAGATCAGCAGCTATCACAAAGAGTAGAGGAGAAACAGGGTCCCCCTGTCTTACTCCTTTTTTGCAAATAAATTTCCTCCCAGGGATACCATTCAGGAGGACAGAAGAAGTACCAGTGGCAAGTAGCTGCTTCATCCATAGGATCCACCTTTCATTAAAACCTTTGTGCCTGAGAATTTGGAAGATAGCTTCATGCTCAAAGAGTCAAAGGCCTTCTCAAAGTCCAATTTGAGGATCACAATTGGCCTCTTTGACTGATGGCACTGATGCAGATACTCAAAGGTCCAACCAATGCAGTCCTGAATTGTTCTGCTCTTAATGAAACCATACTGATTCTTATAGATGCATTTCATGATTATCCTCTGAAACCTATTGGCAGCCATCTTAGAAAGGAATTTCAGACCCATGCTTGTGAGTGAAATAGGCCTATAGTCTCCCACTTCCTCCGGTGAAAGTTTCTTGGGTATCAGAGTAATGAAAGAACTATTAACGTTCTCCAGCACTGCAGTCCCCTCATGAAAAGCATGAACCAGATCATAGAAATCATTTGAAATTATGTGCCAGCACCTCTTGAAAAATAGACTGTCGGGGGAAACTGACCCACGAACACCTATGGGGCCGGCGGACCGGGCCCCTTTCGGTTCGGTGGGGGGTGGAGGTTGCACGAAGAGCAGATCGAGGCGAAGCACACGAGTGGTTTACCCAGCTTCGGAGCTCTCTGGAGAGATAATACTCCTACTGCTGCTTGTATGGTTGTATTATCTGGTGTTCTTGCTCTCGAGCGAGAGTATGATGTTTTCTGGGCTACGAATGAATCGAAGCAAACTGTCCGAGCCCTCTCTATGTTGCGCATGGGCCTCCTTTTATACGCTAAAGGGGTCACCGACAGGTGGCAATGCAGATGAGGGTAAAAACGTAAAAAGCGAGGTAGGTGATACAGTTGCTTGTACAGTGCACCCTACCTAACTCTGACGGTAGGGGACAAGGGCATTAAATGCCCGTCTGAATCACCCGAACAGTGCAGAAAAGGACCGTTAGGGGCGCCACCGTTCGCCACGATGGTGATCTTGTCAGCTTCGCATGCCACTGCGCACCGCTGGCTGCACGGCCTCCCGCCACGTGCGCCCGGAGAGGCCCCCAGAGCGACACGTTGGTGGATGCGCTGGAGCGTGGGTGCAGAGTGGCCGCCCGCCGCGGCAAGCGCCTTGCCGCTGCTGCTATCTTGTCTGGCCCGGAGGCTTGTCGCTCGCCGGGCTTCGAGGTACCTTGTTTATTCTTCCCGGCAAGCTCCTCTTGCCGGGGCCTTGTCGCCTTGCCGGAGCGCGTGGCGCGTCGCGGCAAGTTCCTTGGTGTGCCTTGGTTGGCCTTCCCAGTAAGCTCCTCTTGCCGGGGTCTTGTCTCCTTAGCTTATATACTTTGCTCTTGGATGGCTCCAAGGGAACCTTGGAGGGTCTTGGCGTTCGCCCGGCAAGCCTTGCCGCGGGGTGCTGCAACTGCCCGTGCACAAGTTCGGGGTACTAGGGTACCCCTGTTCTAGTACACCGACAGGAGCCCCCGGGCCTGGGCCAGACACGGTGCCGAGCGCTGTTGGGCCAGTCCCAAGACAGGGCACGGGCACACGCGGGCTGGGCTACACCAAATCTTGCTCCGTATCCACCGCGCTCCCCCATAATGGCACGCGTTGAATGCGGCATCGTGGGGGAGATCGTGGGTGGTTGTTTATTAGGAAGGGCGAAACGTCCGCCCCGTCCCTCTTTATAAGCAGAGGAAACAGGGGCAGTTCATTCCCCTTGCTGGTTGCTGCTACTCCTTCTTCACAAACTCCGCCGCTCCCCCCTTCTTCTCGAGGCCGAGAGAGCAG